>NC_057801.1:498134251-498154906 GCF_018294505.1 Triticum aestivum | reverse complement strand
ACTGTGGCATTTCTTTTGAAGCCCTTTATGTGATGTCGCTCAGACGTCCGACTGTGGCATTTCTTTTAAAGCCCTTTCTGTGATGTCGCTTAGACGTCCGACTGTGGCACTTCTTTTAAAGCCCTTTATGTGGTGTCACTGAGACGCCCGACTGTGGCATCTTTTTTCTTATATTTATTTGTCCACCCTTCGAGGCGTCGCTTCAGACACCCGATTGGTTTTCATTTATGTTGTTGGGATTTCAGGCGGACTACCGCCGTTTCCCTTTTCCTTACTTCGTTATGCTAATTTTTGAATGTGCATTTGTGAATAAATCATGACGCATTCATGCATGCATTTGTTATATCTTACGTCCGAACTGTCTTGCGAGTACTTTCAAAGTACTCACTGGCTTGTTGATTTGGCCAGATGCTGACGAAGGCGATCTCATGGATGAAGAGTTCGATAGCGAGTCCGACGCCTAGAGGAATCCCAGTCAGTCTCGTGCGACCCTGGATTTGGTCACTGTATTATATCCGCTTCCGCAACCCGAATAAATTTATCGAGCCTCACCTCGACGCTCAATGAGATGCCAGTTTGAGAGTCGTGTTATCACACTCCCCACTGTGTTATTCCACCATCACTTTATCCTCGAGTCAGTAGTATGCCACCACACCATTGTGTTATATCCGCCATTATGTATAATTATTGGCGCGCTTGTAATAATTTGTTGAGCAGCCCTAGCTCAACCCTGTAATATATCCTATGCTACTGGCTTATTGTATCAAGAATTTGTCTACCAGTGAGGAGGATTTCTCTCATACTGGACTCAAAAGATTGGTTTCTCAATAAATATTTTTATTGGAAAATCGGTCGTGACAGTGCGCCTGAGGAGGCGATAGAGGGGCAACGCCTTTTCTCGTAAACGGGAGATAAAGCGGCTTAAAGCTGCCATGCATCCTATTAATTTTTGTATTTGTTTGAGGTCTTTTGGAATATCCAACTGTGACAGAGCTCGTATTTTGGCCGGATTTGCTTCAATTCCTCTACCGGATACGATGAAGCCCAGCAGCTTTCCGGCTGGTACGCCGAAAACGCATTTTTCCGGATTCAGCTTGATGTCATATGCTCTGAGGTTGTCGAATGTGAGCCTCAAATCGTCTACTAAAGTTTCTACGTGTTTTGTTTTGACGACTACGTCGTCTACGTATGCCTTGATTGTTTTGCCGATCTGGGTGGCCAGACACATTTGAATCATGCGCTGATATGTTGCGCCGGCGTTTTTGAGTCCGAAGGGCATCGTGTTGAAGCAGAATGGTCCATATGGAGTGATAAATGCCGTTGCGGCTTGGTCTGCTTCCGCCATCTTGATTTGATGATAGCCAGAGTATGCATCCAGGAAGCACAACGAATCGTGCCCCTGCTGTGGCATTGATAATTTGATCGATGCGGGGGAGAGGGAAGGGATCCTTTGGGCAAGCTTTATTGAGGTCTTTAAAATCGACACAGAGGCGCCAGGATTTATCCTTCCTTGGTACCATCACCAAATTTGCTAGCCAGTCCGGATGTTTGATATCTCTAATGAATCCGGCTTCCAATAGTTTGGCTAGCTCTTCTCCCATTGCCTGTCTTTTGGGATCGGAAAATCATCGAAGAGCCTGTTTGACTGGCTTGAATCCTTTTAGGATGTTTAGGCTGTGTTCTGCAAACCTGCGAGGGATTCCGGGCATGTCCGAAGGATGCCAGGCGAAGATATCCCAATTTTCCCGAAGGAATTCGCGCAGTGCGGCGTCCACTTCGGGGTTCAACTGTGCCCCGATGGAGGCCATCTTTGTTGGGTCCATTGGATGGACCTGGAATTTTATTATCTCGTCTGCTGGTTTGAAGGAGGTGGACTTGGATCTTTTATCGAGTATCACATCGTCCCTGTTCACCGTAGAGCGCAGCGCGGTGAGTTCCTCTGCCGCTACGGCTTCGGATAGTGCCTCAAGGGCTAGTGCGGCTGTCTTGTTTTCGGCGCGGAGTGCTATGTCCGGATCACTAGCGAGAGTGATTATTCCGCTGGGCCCAGGCATTTTGAGCTTCATGTACCCGTAATGAGGTATTGCTTGAAAAATTGTGAATGCCTCTCGTCCTAATATGGCGTGATACCCACTGCTGAACGAGACCACCTGGAACGTGACTTCTTCGGATCTATAATTGTCCGGAGAGCCGAACACCACATCGAGTGTGATTTTTCCGGTGCAGCGCGCTTCCCGGCTAGGGATTATTCCTCTAAAGGTTGTGCTGCTTCGCTCAATACGGCTCCAATCGATTTCCATTTTTCGCAGAGTTTCCTCGTAAATGAGGTTTAGTCCGCTGCCGCCGTCCATGAGGACTTTTGTCAGTCGAAAGCCGTCCACTATGCGACTAAGTACCAGTGCAGCTGGGGCTCTGGTTGTTCGGAATGCGGGCTCGTCGCTGCCATTGAAGGTAATAGCTGTGTCGCTCCATGGATTTGCTGTTGCTACTTGTTAGACTTTGGCGAGTTCGCGGATTGATCGTTTTCGCATATTATTTGATGCGAAAGTCTCGAAGACTGTTGATACCGTGCTGGTATTGTTGGTGTGGTTTCCCGGAGCTAGAAGCTCTTCGCCACTTTTGGCCACCTGCCGTAATATCCAACATGCTCGAAGGCTATGTGTTGGGACGGCTCCCTCTGTATTATGAAGCTTACAGGGTCCATTGAGCCATCCCTCCAGTACGGTTTCGTTTTCCTGATTGGGTTTTTGTTTTTTCGTTTTTGCATCTGGGGCCTGAGTGTAAGGCGCCCTTTTACTGCGGACTGGGTTTGGGGCCGGATTATCCAAAAATTGATTTTCGGTTTTCCGGAAACTCTCCATCACACAGTACTTTCGTACAATGGATGCCAGATCGGTGAAGCGTGTAATTTTGCGACGATCAATGGCGTTTAGTATTCCCTTGTGCGTGCAGTTATTGCGGAAGATTGATATTGCGTTTTCCTCTCGGCAGTCCTTTATCCTGTCCATAACCAGGAGGAATCTGGCCCAGTAGTGATGTACTGTTTCTGGAGGCTCTTGCCGTATTAGAGATAGATCGCATATGTCTGGGCGGGTGGGTGGAATAAAATCCGGATCCCTGCCCATCTTGAGGCTCAAAGGCCAAGGGGTTTCCGAATTCGGAAGTGTGGTTTGCTGGGGACAATCCAGCGAGTCCGGGGCGATGCATGATTTTAAGTTCATTGCTCGATCGAAGTTCGTCCCCCCACGGGAATCCGGCATGGAGGGTTCGGGAATCCGGACATGAATTGTTTTCAACACTGGCAAAGAGTTGCCGTATTGCTCCTCTACCACTGCGACGTGGTGGGTGGCCTGGGGAGAGTTAATCTCTCTCAGATCGGTTTTAAGCCCAATCTGGTTGTAGTCCGTAGCGACTCCCAGGGCGGCGATGCGATCCAAGAGCTCGTTAACAGATGAGAGCTCTATTGGATCTAACTGTTCGGCAGCTTTAGGGCTGACGCGAAGATTGCTTTCGACGACTTGAAAAGCCATTGCCGAAGCAGCGACCGGACAGGCGGTCATGAGAAAACCACCAAGCCGGATAGTTTGGCCAGCGGCCAAGGCCCCTCCGGCGAAAACACCGTCTTTGAAGACGGGTGGATGCATCCGCTCTATCGGTGATGACACAGGGGAACTCTCAATGAAAGCACCAATGTCGGTGTCAAAACCGGCGAATCTCGGGTAGGGGGTCCCAAACTGTGCGTCTAGGCGGACGGTAACAGGAGACGTGGGACACGATGTTTTTACCCAGGTTCGGGCCCTCTCGATGGAGGTAAAACCCTATGTCCTGCTTGATTAATATTGATGATATGGGTAGTACAAGAGTAGATCTACCACGAGATCAAGGAGGCTAAACCCTAGAAGCTAGCCTATGGTATGATTGTTGTAATGTATGTTGTCCTACGGACTAAAGCCCTCCGGTTTATATAGACACCGGAGAGGGCTAGGGTTACACAGAGTCGGTTACAATGGTAGGAGATCTATATATCCGTATTGCCAAGCTTGCCTTCCACACCAAGGAAAGTCCCATCCGGACACGGGACGAAGTCTTCAATCTTGTATCTTCGTAGTCTTGGAGTCCGGCGGATATTGATAGTCCGGCTGTCCGGACACCCCCTAGTCCAGGACTCCCTCACCCAGCACTTGCCAAGTTCATGGCAACTACGCACCACGGCTAGAACGTCCTTAGGATGCCAGGAAGTGGCGGCGTCATCACGGTCGCGTGCCAAGAGAAGGATGCGGTGTGCTCCCTCGAGCGCGCCTTCTAGGCCGCAGTGGTCGAGAACCCTGAAGACGAGGGCGGCGCCCTCCCTCCTGAGGTCGCTCCCAATACGAAGAAGCTGCAGCTGGGACAGGGTCTCTTGAAGGAGCATCACTCGAGGACGCCGCATTGACCCTCGCGTCCCCGGACGGGGCACCTTCACCCATCGCATAGGAAGGCGCACCCGGCGCCCCTCTTAGGCCGGGCTCGGGGGCTCTCCTCGGGAGGGCCTCAGACCTAGCCAGGGGCACGAGGGAGGCGCTCAGGCACCATGTGGAGGCTCTCTTCAAAGCATGCTTCCCAGGAGAAGGCAGCGGGCGGGAGGCGCCAGGTGGTCAGGAGTTCATCAGCAAGGCAATCGAGGAGATTCAAGAAGCAAGGGTTCTGCAAGGCGATCGTCACCTATCGCGAGGCGCAGCTCACTGCCCCGGTGAGGGTAAGGAGTTCCGCATCTGCATCGACGTCCCCGGGCTCAACAGGGTCACGTCTCGGCAGCTCATCTGGCCGTCTCCTGTCGGCCAGTGCGAGGGACCACCTCACAACTACGTCTGCATGCCTTTCGGCCTGCCGGGCACGACTGTGGTGTTCCAATGCTGCATGAGGGACGCCCTGGCGGCTTGCGAGGCCAGGCATTAGGCGATCCTGGCGGAGATGGAGTAGTACCTTCAGGAGCCTCCCAGGCCCTGTGAGCCTCCCAAGGCTCGGCACCAGAGCGGCTCGTGAGGAATGACTCCAGCAGCGCGCATTTTTGGCTACTTCAACACCTCTTCAATGATGGTACCAGGTGACATCTCTCTAGTTCGTTCAGTCTGGGGGCGCCCCTCAGGCTGCATCATCCCCAGGCCGTGTGGGTCCGTCCCTATGGCATGTATCATTTTGCATTCACCAGGACTATCTAACCATTTCTGTGAGTTTATCTATGATCCTCACCCTACGACCGCGAGTCTTGGCCGCCTCGCCCCCCCCATGTGTTTGCTGGCTTGTACCTCTCCCGCATCACTGCATGACAAATCACGATAGCATGGCGCTTGTGCTCGGTTCAGTCCCTGCAATGTTGGTAAATCCGGGGATCGAGCTCTGATTCGCGACCCGCCTCGTGCACACCATCTCGCCAGGTCCTTGGTGCCTCTGTCCTATGCCCTGGGCTGCAGGCCCGCTCCGCAGGGGTTCCCGGTCTTTCCCATCATCTAACCTGCAGGTTCATCTAGAAATGGGCCGCAGGTCGACTTGGACGACCACCATCTGGCCATGTGAGTTGCTTGCACGTTAAAGGGGGGCCTCTCGAGCATTGCGTCTCGGGAGTTCCTACTGGCTCTCCAGCCCTCACCCCGTAGCCTTGACCATGACATCACAACCTGGCATACCAGTGGTGGCTGAGCTCGCTCGAGAGCTGGGTCCAGAGGACGTAGAGCACCTAGGCGAGCGGGGCAGGAAGGTGGCAACTGCAGGCCGAGCCCAATGGTACCGCTGCAAGCGCAGGAGCAAGCACCGTCTTCCTGACAAACTAGGACACCAAAAAAAGACAAGTCACGATCCGCTGCAGCACCAGCTTCGCTCCCCGCACACCCCGCCTTGCAGTTCCATTTTGACAGTTCCACTCCCCTTTTTGATTCTCTGGACAGCTGCTTGCATGCCAAGGGGGACCTCGTGAGCATCGCGTCTCATGATCTCTTACCGGACCTCGGGCCGCTCACCTCCTAGCCTTGACCACGGCATCGCAACCTGGCATACTAGCGATGGCTGAAGCCTGCCTGAGGACTGGGTCTTGTCGGCGTAGAGCGCCACGTTGCCAAGGAAAAAGAAAAGGGAGGAACCGTGCCTAACTGGGATACACGAGTTCATCACAAAATCAAAAGAAGCAACGCTGATATTAAGTACATTCCGATCTTTACAAACCCCATGAGGGCTGGTCTTCATTCCGCGCAGGGAAAGCAGACGAGGGAAAGCAGCTACTAGGCCCTATGGCATCGCTGGCGACGCCGGGCGGCAGCTCAGCCGCACTCCGGCCTCGGCAGGAGCTTGGCAGCACGTAGCTGTTGTCACTCGACTCCGGAGAATCACTGGGTTCAGGAGAATCACTGGATTCCTAGGAGTCGCCGCTACTGCCGGACGGAGCGCCAAGGAGGACAGCAGCCGACCCGGCACCCGCTGTGGCGTCCCTCAGGCTGTCCCCTCCGGGGCAGCATTCCAGCCGTTTGCCCTCCTCATTGAAGACCTTGAAGAACATAATGGCCGTGCCATCATACTCGAAGTGGATCGCCAGGGCTCCCTCTGCGCGGCAAGCTCGGGCGACCTCGCCCCATCCTCGCATCATGAAGACATCTCCAGGGGCACCACCTCGACTTCAGCTCCGGTGGCCAAGCTGCAGCACCCAGCATGCTGCAGCCATAGCTCAACCGGTTCCCTCGAAGGCAGCATGCTGGCGAAGAACCGTGGGAGTCAGATCCAGGTGTCGGGAGGCATCGCCGCCCACACCATGAACTCGCGAGCTGCCCTCGGTGTGGGTCTGTGGTGCGATCGGCAGGGCAATGGCGGCCCTGCCATCATCGTCAGTCGCCGCTCGACGGTGCGCACCTTCATCCTGAGCACAGGCGTATATCGGGAGGGGGAAGCCAGGCGGAGGCCTCGATTGCCAAGGCCTGGTCACCTCTTGCCCCGCGCCGGTGACATGAAAAAGGCGGAGCCCCTTCTTTGGCGGGAGAGGATTGGGCCCCTCCCTAGGAGCCTTTCCCTTCTCGGCCGCAGAATATCTCCTGATTGGCGCCATGAAAGCAAGATGGAGAAGAGGGAGGCAGGCGAAAGCAAGATGAAGGAGAAATGAGAAAGGGGTTCTTCCCTTCCCTCACATTTATAGAAGAGGGAGGCCAACCGCCGGCCTCCATGACCTCGTGTCATCATGATCTTATGCATGCCGCATTGTCCCGTCAAGTTAAGTGGTTGCCGAGGCAGCATGGGGAAGCAGAGTCGCCCACGTCCCATCAATCACAACGCGTCATCAAGGCCGTAGGAGGTTAGGGACCACAACGCTCCACACTTGCGTTTTGGCTTTGCCTGGAAGCCAAGTCCGAGCGCGCCTTGGGCCCAGGGGCTAGTGTCGGCGTCCTGGATATGGGGGTATCCAGCCCTGCCTGCCTGCGGCCCACCACGTGGCTCCATCGACGGCCTGGTACAGCCTAGCTTCAACATCAACAACTCAAGACCCTCGCGAGGGGCCAAGCCTCGCGAGGCGGATGGCGCTAGGACTCCCGAGGGGATCAGCCTCCTCAGGCTGGCTCTTGAGGGGGGGGAGAGTTCTATGCAGGGTTTACCTCACGAAGCTTAGCTGACGTGAGCCATGACGACCAAGGCCAGGCGGGCGCCAGGCGGGCGCAGAGCGCAGGTTTCCTCTGCGGTGCAAAGGAGGCAAGCCACAGGCGCGGGGTCCCGAGGAATTAGCCAAAGGTTTCCCTTCTGGTGCAATGAGACCAAGAACGCCAGGACAGCAGGACGGAGGTCATCGACGAGCCCATCGCAGCGTCACGACTAGAGGCTTTGTGCAGGCAAAGACTACTTTTGTTAAGATAAGCTGTACTACTTGTCCCCTTTCAAATCCGGCCGTTGTGGGATCCCTTCCCGCCAACATTTGGGAAGAGGACCGAGGCCACTATAAATAGGACTAGCCACCACCATAGTCAAGACAAGCCGAACTAGCTCACACCACACCAGCTCCCTTGAGCTCAAGAACACCTCACCTCCTGAGGCCAGTTCAACCACTGTACTAGTTCATCCTCAGCCCTCCAAGGCAATCCACCAAAATGCTGGAGTAGGGTATTACACCGCAAGGTGGCCTGAACTAGGATAAACTGCTTGTCTCTTTGTCTCTTTGAGCTTGTTGCTCTAGGCTTAGGAGGATCGCGAGTAGGCAGGCTGGGTAGGTTGAGATCTCCGCACGCACCCAAGAGTTCGAACCTCTCAAGGGTTTGCGGAACCCGTAATCCAACACAACGTATCTATAATTTTTGATATATTCATGCCATTTTTATAATATTTTTACATGATTTTGGTATGATTTTCTTAGAACTAACCCGGACTGACGCTGTTTTCAGCAGAACTACCGTGGTGTTGTTTTTGTGTAGAAATAAAAGTTCTCGGTATGCACTGAAAATCAACGGAGATTTTTTGGAAAATAAAAAATATACTAGAACGAAAAGTTATCAGAGGGGAGTCCTGTGGGCCCCATGAGGGTGGAGGGCGCCCCCACCCCCCTGGGGCTCCCCCCTATGCCTCATGGACTCTCCATGGCGCCCCCTGACTTCTTCTCGACACCAGCCTCTCCTATAAATCCCCAAACCTCCAGAAAATAACCTAGATCGGGAGTTTTGCTGCTGCAAACCTTTGTAGCCACCAAAAACCAATCAGTACCCTGTTCCGGCAACCTTCCGGAGGGGGGATCCATCTCCCGTGGCCATCTTCATCATCTCGGCGCTCTCCATGATGAGGAGGGAGTAGTTCACCCTCAGGGCTGAGGGTATGTACCAGTACCTATGTGTTTAATCTCTCTCTCTCTCTCTCCCTCTCTCTCTCGTGTTCTTGATGTGGCAGATTTTGATGTACCACGAGCTTTGCTATTATAGTTGGATCTTATGATGTTTCTCCCCCTCTACTCTCTTGTAATGGATTGAGTTTTCCCTTTGATGTTATCTTATCGGATTGAGTCTTTAAGGATTTGAGAACACTTGATGTATGTCTTGCGTAGGATACCCATGGTGACAATGGGGTATTCCATATGTTTTGGTGATCAACTTGCGGGTTCCATGACCTTGGGAATCTATGCATAGGGGTTGGCACACATTTTTCGTCTTGACTCTCTGGTAGAAACTTTGGGGCACTCTTTGAAGTTCTTTGTGTTGGTTAAATAGATGAATCTGAGATTGTGTGATGCATATCATATAATCATACCCACAGATACTTGAGGTGACATTGGAGTATCTAGGTGACATTAGGGTTTTCGTTGGTGTGTGTCTTAAGGTGTTATTTTACTACGAACTCTTGGGCTGTTTGTGACACTTATAGGAATAGCCCAATGGATTGATTGGAAAGAATAACTTTGAGGTGCATTCGTACCCTACCATAATCTCTTCATTTGTTCTCTGCTATTAGTGACTTTCGAGTGACTCTTTGTTGCATGTCGAGGGATTGTTATATGATCTAATTATGTTATTATTGTTGAGAGGACTTGCACTAGTGAAATATGAACCTTATGCCTTGTTTCGAAGCATTGCAATACCGTTTTCGCTCACTTCTACCACTAGTTACCTTGCTGTTTTTATAATTTCAGATTACAAAAACCTATATCTACCATCCATATTGCTCTTGTATCACCATCTCTTCGCCGAACTAGTGCACCTATACAATTTACCATTGTATTGGGTGTGTTGGGCACACAAGAGACTCTTTGTTATTTGGTTGCAGGGTTTTTTGAGAGAGACCATCTTCATCCTACGCCTCCCACAGATTGATAAACCTTAGGTCATCCACTTGAGGGAAATTTACTACTGTCCTACAAAACTCTGCACTTGGAGGCCCAACAATGTCTACAAGAAGAAGGTTGCGTAGTAGACATCAGTGACCACGGGGCACACGAGCCAAATCTCGTGCTCTGCCAACCGCGTGTCCTATAGCCGCCTCCTCGTCTCGACATGCCTCCATGTCCCGGAGCTAGCCCATGAGCTCTTTCATCAATCTACGCCATGGAAGCCAGCCAAAATATGCCATGTACCCAACACTTAGCAAGAAGGATAATCAAACACCCTTTTTCATACAAGGTAGCAAAAATATTAAAGGGTATATATATTTGGCATTGAGTCCACATATTTCAGATAGAAGCTTCTGGTGTAAGCAACCTAGTCTTCCCTCGCAAGCTACCAGAGAAGCTTACAATGCATGTCTCCTTAGTCTTCCTCGGTATGATATGTGGATGACTTCCAGCACAAGGTACTCTGCCTTCTTCAGTAAGCTACTGTAGAAAGCTACTGGCCTAAGGTACCGAGTCTTCCCCAGCAAGTCATTAAGGGGGGAAGCTTCTGAGGTACGATAGCCAATCTTCTTCAGCAAGTTGTCTGACAAAATATTCAAGCAGAAGCTATTCAGTCTTCCTCAGCGTGGAGACTTTCAGCACAAGCTTCCTTAGTATGGCACTGGTACAAGGTATTACACCGCAAGTTGATAGCATATGGCACTGCATATTAAAAATTAGATCCACAACAGTTTGGTCAGGAACACGAGCCAGTCTGGACACAAGTGTCTTCCTCAGGAACTAAAGCTCAGCTACACATGCTTTCATTGTGAGCATACAACCAAGGTCTTGCAAGTCGCTCGAACAATGATGTAAATAGAATCTGACAACCACATGAGTATTGGTAAAAGAAGGAAGCCAAATATACACCTCGGTGTGACAAAGGACTATGAAGATTGATGATAACATTACAAGTACCTATGAACCTGGTATATGATCCTGAGGAGCCCTTGTCTTATTTTCTCCGGTGATGGCACCACGCCTGTGTTCTGAGCTGTTTTTGGCCGTCCGGGGTGGATGCTGACTTTATATTTCTCTATTCAACAACTGTCACGAGTTCTGAGCTGCTTTCCGGCTGTCTCGTATAGCTGTTGAGTTTGTTTTTGTGATAGTGACCCTATGCTCTGAGCTGCGTTTCGGCCGTCTTAGGGAGCTGCCACTTTCTTCTTATCAGCACAATCTCATGCTCTGAGCTGCTTTTCGGCGTCTTGAGCCATGCTTGAGTTATTTCAATAATGTCCCAGATCTGAGTTGTAAAGACCATTCTGGTGGCTACTGGTTTATTTGCCAATTTCTTGCAAGGGTTCGGATGATCATTCCCCACAGTTAAAACTTGAGAAATGATGAACCTGCCATTTAAACGATGTTACCATGTCAGGAGATGATAATAAAGGTACGTTTGTCGAAATATTTCCCCTGACAGTACCTATGGTCACATGAAGAATTAAGAGTATATATATGGCTAAGCTCCTCCCGCAAAGGATCCAGACAAAGAAACCAATAATAAAGGAGCAAGACCGGCAATACAAGTATGATAATTGTTGCATGATTCACATGGATATATCGACAGGATGAGTAATCAGAATGTTGAACTATATTCTCGAAGCATGTGCCCTCGCATATGTGAATCCGTTAAAGGATTGCCTTCTAGAACCACCATCCGTCAAGTCTCGAGATGCTCTAGTTATAAAGTCATACCTCTTTATGCTGGTCCTGACAAACGACAGTCAGATCTTTGGTACAGATTTGATACTCAATATAGTGGAGCTAGCTAAGATGATTCGAGAATCCTTGCAAGAAGTCAAATTCTTCCAGGAGAACAGTATGATTCACAATACTGTGCTAAACTCGGAGGACATGCATCTTTTTGAGCAACCCAATGCAAGGAGTAAGATATTTGCTGCTCACCAAGAAAGTTGTTCACAACTCCATGGAATGTGGTCAGTGTAACACATCCGTCAGAAACAACTCTTGGACTTGTGAGACGGGCATATATTGCAGTCATGATAATCTACCGCACCCCGTTAAGCCGCCAGATATAAAAGAAATGGGAGTCAAAGTAACATATGAGGTAAGGCCCGTCAGCATATGGATACAGTGAAGCAAGTCACCCAAAGCAAGGCAGTCAGTCTATACAGTGGGAACATCATAAAGGAAAAGGATACCCGATTTGGAAACGATTTCCTTCAATCTGAATATTCATACTTGTTCCCTGAGCAACAAAATCTCGAGGACGAGATTTCTTTAAGGGGGGAAGGTTTGTCACACCCTGATTTTTGGCCCTTTCTTTTTCTCTTGGATTCATTTAAATTTTTGATTTGAATTGCTTTTATGTGGCTCTATGGTCCTGAAACCTGGGAAGAGCATCTCCTCTCAGGCTCCCAAGTGGCTTGTCATGCTCAAAACCATCTCACGATCATGTCATTTCCTCTTAGCCCAATCTCAATATTCTTTTTCTTGGGAATATTCCTTTTTTCTATTAAAGGAATAATCCTTTTTTCCCTAGGTTGTGAAACAACCTATGTTTCTGTCGGTCCCAAAATTCCCAAATAATTCTTATAAATTGTTTGGGTCATAACTTCCACACATATGTAGAACCCTTCCTTGGCACATCAAAGATAATTCACAAATATTCCTTTTTCTCATTTTGCCCTAAGTGGCTTTTTGAGAAGGAAGTGTCATTTATCTTTGCTTGATTGACCCCAAACTTTTTGGACACCTTTTCTTGTCCATATCATTGCCCCCTGCTTTCCCTCTTGGCCCTCCCCTTGGTATGACTCATCGTGATGACATGGTCAGCCTACCCGGGTGCAACCGTGTGTGCCAGTTCACGCGGTGACCACGGGGCAGACGAGCCAAATCTCGTGCTCTGCCAACCTTGTGCCCTGTAGCCGCATCCTCGTCTCGACATCCCTCCATGTCCTGGAGCTAGCCCGTGAGCTCATGCATCAATCTGCACCTCTGTCCCAACCTGTATCATCGTCGGTGCGTCGTTTCGAGCTCACCCATGCCACTAACCTCCCCTGGTCCTCCTTGTCCGGTCGGCCGAGCTCTCTAGAGCACTCCTGAGCCCTCCCCATGGCTATATATAGCATCTCTGTGGTCCTCTGCACCTCGCCGCCCTCTCCTTTTCCCTCCTCGACCACTGGATCTCGTGGCCCGCTCCTCCCTCCGTCATTCCGTCGCCGGCCACCACCCAACTCCGGCCGCCCGAGCCTCCCCTCCACTCCCTGACCTGTCTAAGAGCTTCCCCGGCAAACATCCCGCTCTCTCAGCCCGTCGTCGGAGTGCCCCTGGCCGCGCATCCCCAACGCCAGCGCCGCCATCCGAGCTCTCTGGTGCCACGAGCCGCAGCCGCCCTACTTCTCCCCGGTGCGCGGGCGGCCTCTGAACGGGTGCGGCGCCGCCTCCCGAGCCCGCCGACATCCTTGCCATGGCCGGAGACCACCGGAGCAGGACGGGCCATCGCCGACACAATCCCCTGCCTCACCTCCTATGTTTTGTGCGGGAACAACGCGAGGATGAAGAAGACACCGAGCCAGGCAGGCCCCCTCCTCCCAGCGGACCCCACCGGTAAGCCCCTTATAGCCTTATCTAGACACTTAACTGGACAGGTATTCCACGGAATACGTTTTCTCTTTTCTGAAAGGGCATTTCCCTTCTACTGCAGCTCAAAATATGTTTTCCCTTTCTGAAAACATAATCTGAGAAATATGTTTTCTGTTTTCAGCCGCCAGGGATTGGTTTGTGACGAAATATTTACAGAATGGTCCCTGATCTTCCACCTCTTGTATCTACGCGACCGTAACTCCGATTCAGGTGATTCCAAAGCCCACGTCCTCGTCTCGTCGAGCCCGTCCTGTTGGTACCATTTTCGCTATGTATTCACATACTAGAAATGACCATATTGCCCTTGCCCTTATCTAGCCTCCTTTGAGAGAGAACTATTTCCGGCGAATCTTTCCGCGAGTGCTTCGCACCTCTCTCGGGTGATTCCTTCCATCCCAGGCAAGCCACGATAGCCACTTGTATGATGGATTTGCCGTAGCCATGTTTTACACTTTAATATTTAATAAAGGTTTGCTCGTTTAATACTATTATTACTGTTTTAGTTGTGCTTATGGATACATGCTTATCTTCATGCTATGTTCTTACACACCTTGTTAGTATGTACTACTTGCTAGTATTATTTTCATATGTCATGCTCGGTAGTAGTACATGCTGGTAATAGTGATGTTCATCTAATGCATGATTGTCGTCTGTTATGAAAGTACGTTTGTTACGCATGATCATCGCTATGCCATGTTCATCTACATCAAGTAGACTAAGTGCTTTATTATTGTTGATGCTAATGGTTCACATGTTAAGTAGTTACGCTTCTCACCAATGTTCATGTTGATATCATGGTCAGTTCATCATGTTATATTGTATGACTTAGCATCATTTGCATTCAAGTTTAACTGGACTTTAATCAAACTTGAACACATGTTGGCTGAGTCATAGTGCCATCGAGACAAGCTGACCACTGCAACCACATTTGCCTTTATGTGAGGCCCTGGTTGGGTCTATTGTCATGCCTCTCGTTAGTGCCTCCAACTATGGAAGGTTATGTGCGCGCGGTACCCTGATCAGGTAGGCGGCCATAAGCCTTGTGTGCCCGTTTGGGACCGTTTTTGTTTTGCCACGACAGTGGCTATTGGATGTCACGAGGTGACATCGGGGCCACCCATGACTTAGCCCAAAGGGGAGTTTGTCGGAGTGGCCGGGAGAGTGTCATGCAATAGATCGGTTTTGTCATAATGTCGTTGGTCCACCCGAATGGGAGCACGAGGCCTTGGGTTCTATAGTGTGGGTAAAAGTGCACTAACCTCTGCAGAGTGTATAATCTATCGATAGCCGCGCCTGCGGATATGGGCCCAGTTTGTAGTAGGTCACACTATGAGTCAACATAAATAATAACCTGCTTAATTATAACCCTGGTTCGATGAGCAAAGAAGCTAGTTGATCTGTATGTGATCGTGAGAGGAACACAGTGGTATCTTGGATACTGAAGCTGGTTGATGTTCGTGGTGTTACTCGGTAATCACGGGTAAGGATCAAGCTCCTTGTGGTCATGTAATGATTACTACGGTATTGTTAATACCAAGCTTGATTTGATCCCGAGGTGATCCTGTGATGTCCATGATGGTAAGTGGTACATGTAGTGGTAACCCCGAACAGAGTAAGTGGATCATGTTAAGTATGATGCATGCTAGTATCATCTTGTGCATAACATGAGTAACATTGCCATGTTCATTTCATGTGATGCTAGATGTGTTATGTTCAACATGTTCATGCCATGCTTATAATGTTCTAGTGGTATCATATTCATCATTGCTTTAACCTGTAAATGCCATGTTGTTGTTTGTCTTGATTGCTTTGCTTGTTATGAGCTTGCAAGTACATTCAATGTACTCACCTGGTGTGTCATGCCAGTTTGCAGGTCATGCCTTGTCTTCTTGCTTGTTTGTCGTGGATCCCAAGTTTGCGAGCTAGGATAAACGTTCCAGCTAGAGTGCCTGCGGAGTGGATTCCATCGTTGTCGTCATTGTTCCGCTACTAGAAGTTATTCCGCTGCTTCGAGTTGTTCTGCTACTAGCATAGAGCAACCTTGGCAGGCATAGTGTCATCGTGCCGATGTAATTTCCTATTATATCGGAACCCTTGTATCCATATCATTTGTAATAAAGAGTTGATTTGTTCTATGCCAAGCAGTGTCGTATTCCAACAGACTTGATTTTTGGGCTGGAATACGGGGTGTTCCGGTCTCTCTGAGCTGGGGTGCCACAGAAGATTAAAACATTGACAATCTCAACATGAAGAGAGGTAATTTAGTAACATGAAAATTTCTAACACAATATTTTCCTCGCTGATAATAATTACATGTAGGATCATAATCAAATTCAACAATATAGTTATCATATAAAATTTTCTCTTCATGATCCACATGCATAAAAGTTTTATAATCTTTCAAGATAGTGGGATTAACATCAACTAAAGTCATGACCTCTCCAACCCACTTTCATCAAAAATTTCATAATACTGAACCCTCTCCAAATATGTGGGATCATTTTTACTTAAACTTGATGCTCTTCCAAATCCACTTTCAATAGTAGCGCAAACATATTCATCATGAGGCTTAAATAAATTTTCAAGATCATAAGAAGAATCACCCCAATCATGATCATTGCAATAAGTAGTGGACATATCAAAATTAGCATCCCCAAGCTTGGGGTTTTGCATACTATTAGCACAATTGACATTAATAGAATTTATATTAACATCATTGCAATCATGCTTTTCATTCAAGGAGCTATCGTGAATCACTTTACAAATTTCTTCTTTTAGCACTTCATCACAATTTTCAAATTCACGAATTTCAAGCAAAACCTCATAAAGATAATCTAGTGCACTCAACTCACTAGGAATTGGTTCATCATATCTTTTAGAAAGATTAGCAAGTGGATGAGGATCCATAAGATTTTTGCTTTCTTATTTTCAATAAACATGCAATTGTGCCAAGCGAACAAGCAAACAAACCAAGTAAGACATAAAGGCAAACGAAAAGAAGGCAAATATTGTTGTGTTTTTCTGAAAATGTTTTAGAAGTAGGGGAGATGAAAACGAGAGGCAAATGGCAAAAAATGTAAGTGTAAGATACGAGAGTTTATGATAGGTACTTGGTAGGCTTGATGTAGATCCTCCCCGACAATGGCACCAGAAATTCTTCCTACTACTTCTTGAGCTTGCGTTGGTTTTTCCCTTGAAGAGGAAAGGGTGATGCAGCAAAGTAGAGATAAGTATTTCCCTCAGTTTGAGAACCAAGGTATTAATCAAGTAGGAGGAACACACAAGTCTCCAATAGATGCACCTACACAAAAAAACAAATACTTGCACCCAATGCGATAAATTAAGGGGTTGTCAATCCCTTGACAGTTGCTTGCAAGGATGATATCTGATAGAGATAGGTATAAAAGTTAAATAAAAGTGCATGGTAAGGTAAAGGTAAATAAATTGCAGCAAGGTATTATTGCGTTTTTGGTAGATCTAAAAATAATATGGTAAAAATAGACCCAGGGGCCATAGGTTTCACTAGAGGCTTATCTTTTGAAAGAACACATACGGTGGGTAAACAAATTACTGTTGAGCAATTGATAGAGAAGCGCAAAGTTATGAAGATATCTAAGGCAATGATCATGAATATAGGCATCACGTCCGTGACAAGTAGACTGACTCTTGCCTGCATCTACTACTATTACTCCACACATCGACGGCTATCCAGCATGCATCTAGTGTATTAAGTTCATAAAGAACAGAGTAACGCCTTAAGCAAGATGACATGATGTAGAGGGATAGATCCAATGAATATGGTATAAACCCCATCTTTTTATCCTTAATGGCAATAATACAAATATGTGCCTCGCTACCCCTTCTGTCATTGGGTGAGGACACCACAAGATTGAACCCAAAACAAAGCTCCTCTCCCATTGCAAGATAGATCAATCTAGTTGGCCAAGCCAAATCAATAGATCGGAGAGAAATACAAAGCTATCTTAATCATGCATAAAAGAGTTCAGAAAGGACTCAAATAATATTCATAGATAATCTAATCATAAATCCACAATTCGTTGTATCTCAATAAACGCACCGCAAAAGAAGATTACATCGAATAGAACTCCAAGAACATCAAGGAGAACATTGTATTGAAGATCAAAGAGAGAGAATAAGCCATGTAGCTACTAGCTATGGACTCGTAGGTCTGTGGTAAACTACTCACACATCATCGGAAGGGTAGCAAGGTTGGTGTGAAGGCCCTCCATGATCGAATCCCCCTCCAGTAGAGTGCCGGAAAAGGCCCCAAGATGGGATCTCACGAGATGAGAAGCTTGCGGCAGTGGAAAAGTATTTTTGGTGTGCCCTATGGTATACGGGGAATATTTGGGTATGTATGGAGCTGATATTAGGGTTAGGAGAGCCATGGGGGCCCACAAGCTCATAAGGTGCCCCCTAGGGCGCGCCTGGTGAGCTTGTGGGTCACTCGTGGGCCTTCTGGCCTCCTCCCTAAGCTTCCTAGGTGTCTTATGGTCCAAGAAAAATTGTCAAAAAGTTTTGTTCCATTTGGACTCTGTTTGGTATTGATTTTCTGTAAAAGACAAAATAACAAGGAAAAATAGCAACTAGCACTGGGCATTAGGTTAATAGGTTAGTCCCAAAAAATGATATAAAATAGCATAATAGTGCATATAAAACATCCAAGATGGATAATATAATAGCATGGAACAATAAAAATTATAGATACCACTACAAAAAAAAGACACATCCGTGACATTTTAAGCCGAACAAAGAAAAAATTATCCTGCTTATGACACTTCGATGACGATAATTGTGACAAAACGTGGTATCATCATAGATGTGGTGGGTTCCTACTTCTATGACAAAAAATCATGACAGAAAATGGGCTTTTCATCCTGGGCGGGTCGGAGATGCAACTCCGTGACATTCTTTGGGCCGTCCATGGCGGAAAAAACCGTGGTAGAAGCGAGGGCGAGGAAAATATCGGGGAGTTCCCGGTTATGGTGGGTGGTCGTGGCCGAGCGATGCATGGAGGGATTGTGCGTTTCTCTCGTACACGTACACGTGCAGGTCCGAGGCGTTGGGATCTAACTGAACCCGAGCGAGGCGTTTGCCTACTGAACCCAAGCGATTGAACTGGCTACGCGTTGCTGAACCTGAGCGATCGATCGATCGCTGGCTGTTAACTGAACCCGATCGACGATTCCTTCGCTACTACTGCTAACTGAAGCCGATTGAACCTGCTGCCTCTTGATGAATAGTGAGCGTTGTTGGGGGTTGGATGAATAGTTCCCGATGGGGTTGGATGAACATGACCCCTTTGTAGTAGAGGTCGTTGCCGCTGGATGAACAGGACCCCGATGAAGCCGGTTGGGGGTGGATGAACAGGACCCCATGGATGGTTGGTTGAACACTAGCCGGTGGAGGGTTAGATGAATAGTATCCCGTGGAGGGCTGGTTGAACAGTGGCCGGTGGAGGCTGGATGTACAGGAGCCCATGGATGAACAATGGCTGGTGGAAGCAGGAGGGAGACGCCGTGGATGAACAATCACAACTGTAGGCTGGAGGAGGTCGATAGTGGATGAATAGTAGCCCGTGGAGGCTGGAGCGAGGTAGTAGAAGGTGGATGAATAGTAACCCGTGGAGTCTCGTTTTGCAGTACGCCACACCCTTCCCGACGAACAGGACCCCCGTTTTGACTGTAGGAGGTCGAAGAGAAGTTCGTTTCCTCCGTTTTGCAGTATGCCACACCCCTCCCTACCAATAGGACCACGTTTCGTCCGTAGAAGGTCAAAGAGAAGTCCATTTCCTCTGTTCTGCGGTACGCCAGACCCCTCCCGGTGAATAGGATCCCATTTCGACCATAGGTGGTCAAACAGAAGGCTGTTTCCACCGTTCTGCAGTACGCCAGGCCTCGTTTCGGCTGTCCTGTTCAAGCCGGTTGGCTCCCGATGAACAGGACGCATTCCGTTGCCTCCCGATGAACACGACGCAGTTTCTCTGTTCCAACCCAGCCGGTTGGCTACCGATGAACAGGACGCCGTCGCTTCTCTCCGCTGCCTCTCCATCTACACGAGCCATGGCCGTACGTATGCACGAGTAGGCGTTCGAGACCCCGCCCGTATGTACGTACATGGCCATATTTACTTTCTTGCACCCCGGTTGTACGTACGTGTACACGATATAGATGGGACTGCGTGACATGCTACGTCCATGGTTCATCGCTGCAGCCTGCAAACAAACTGGTCGACTAGTATGTACGTACACGTTCACGACCAGATAGACAACTGAAAGTGCAACTATCCCTAGGTGGTTTTGGTAATGATTAACAACATATAGCTCATTGAACTAATGCTATTTCAAGATAAATATTTCAGGAAAGTTCAATGATTGGCATGGCATGGATTAGGAATGTGGACCCCTCAAAATGCTAAGGACAAAGGATTGGCTCAAGCTCTAAAGTTCAAGACTCTACATTTTCTACTTCAGTGATCCAAGATCACATTGAGTCCATAGGAAAGCCAATACTATTAAAAGGGGATGAGGTGTTGCTTAATGGCTTGCTTGCTCAAAATGCTTAGTGATATGTGTAGGACCTTGAGAAGAGGTGTCTAGAAGGGGGGGGGGGTGATTAGACACTAAGTACCAAAGTTGCAGTTTTTAAGTTTCCTTAAAGTTTAAGTGGAGATTAGGCACAAGTTTAACAATCACAATACATATCAAGCAAGCATGCAAAGAGTATATAAGCAGCGGAAAATAAAGCATGCAACTTGCAAGAAAGTAAAGGGAAGGATTTGGAGGATTCAAACGCAATTGGAGACACGGATGTTTTTGGCGTGGTTCCGATAGGTGGTGCTATCGTACATCCACGTTGATGGAGACTTCAACCCACGAAGCGTAACAGTCACTACTAGGAAAAGGGCTATAGATGGAAATGACACTAATGGCGCACCAGACATGTGGTGCGCCATTAGTATATACTAATGGCGCACCACCTTCTGATGCGTCATTAGTGTTGAAACTACTAATGGCGCACCCTGCCTACGGTGCGCCATTAGTACCAATTTTTTTAACTAGTGCGCCTGTCCAAACATACTAATGGCGCACCATGGGTGTGGTGCGCCATTACTAGTTAAACTAGTAATGGCGCACCATGCCATGGTGCGCCATTAGTAACCTTGGCCACCAC
>NC_057801.1:498133060-498134241 GCF_018294505.1 Triticum aestivum | reverse complement strand
CATCTTCATATCTCAAGAGAAGTATCTCAAAGATTGCCTAAAGAAGTTCGGTATGCAAGACTGCAAAGGCTTCACAACACCAATGCCAGCCAAACATCATCTGGGTCCTGACGACAATGGTAAAGAGTTCGATCAAAAGGTATACCGCTCCATGATTGGTTCTTTACTTTATCTATGTGCATCTAGGCCAGATATTATGCTTAGTGTTTGCATGTGTGCTCGATTTCAAGCGGCACCAAAGGAGTCGCATCACTTAGCTGTGAAGCGAATTCTTCGATATTTGGCTCACACCCCAACTCTAGGATTATGGTATCCAAAGGGCTCCTAGTTTGATTTGGTTGGATTCTCGGATGCTGATTATGCCGGTGACAAAGTTGATCACAAGTCTACATCAGGCACATGTCACTTTCTGGGACGATCACTTGTATGTTGGTCTTCAAAGAAGCAGAACCGTGTATCTCTCTCCACTGCTGAATCTGATACATTGCTGCTGGATCTTGCTGCGCTCAGCTTCTGTGGATGAAGCAAACACTCAAGGACTATGGCATTCATCTGAAGCAAGTGCCACTTTACTGCGACAACGAAAGCGCCATCAAGATTGCCAACAACCCAGTTCAGCACTCGAAGACAAAGCACATTGAAATTCGTCATCACTTTCTCAGAGATCATGTTGTGAAGGAAGACATTGATATCATACACGTCAACACTGAAGAGCAATTGGCAGATATCTTCACCAAGCCCTTGGATGAGAAGAGGTTTGGCAAGTTACGGTGTGAGCTAAATATCCTGGAATCCTCAAATGTCCTGTGATCAGGCACACATCCTAACCCTTAAGCATATTGATGACTTAGATGTGCAACACACGAAGTGAAGTATACACTACTAGGAAAAGGGCTATAGATGGAAATGACACTAATGGCGCACCAGACATGTGGTGCGCCATTAGTATATACTAATGGCGCACCACCTTCTGATGCGCCATTAGTGTTGAAACTACTAATGGTGCACCCTGCCTACGGTGCGCCATTAGTACCAAATTTTTTTTTGAACTAGTGCGCCTGTCCAAACATACTAATGGCGCACCATGGGTGTGGTGCGCCATTACTAGTTAAACTAGTAATGGCGCACCATGCCATGGTGCGCCATTAGTAACCTTGGCCACCACTTCCACCGAATGCACC
>NC_057801.1:498132387-498133050 GCF_018294505.1 Triticum aestivum | reverse complement strand
ATGATAAAAATGTCAAAAAAATAAAAGAAAATAAGTTTCCCATGTGATATGTGGCCTAGTTGTTGGGAAAATTTGCAAATATGAATTTTGACTTCATTTGCAAAATCTCGCGAGAATTTGTAAAAATGGGCATAACTTTTGCATACTAACTTGGATGAAAAAGTTTTTTATATGAAAAATCATCTACTCGAAAAGTTACATCCAAATTTAACTGCAGGAACCCCGTTAAGCATTTCCAAAATCCTCAAAAACCTAACAGAAAAAAGATACGGGGCTTTTAAGATCTAGAGAGGCAAAAAAATCAAAAAAAATCAAACTTACTAATGGCGCACCTGCCCATGGTGCGCCATTAGTATCTTCCCTCCTTCAAAATTCAAAATAACTCAAAAAAATAAAAAAAATTTACTAATGGCGCATCTGACCATGGTGCGCCATTAGTATCTTCCCGCCTTCAAAATTCAAAATAAATAAAAAAAATAAAAAAAAATTACTAATGGCGCACCTGCCCGTGGTGCGCCATTAGTATCTTCCCGCCTTCAAAATTCAAAATAAATAAAATAAATAAAAAAAATTACTAATGGCGCACCTGCCAGCGGTGCGCCATTAGTATGCCGTATATATGGCTGGTCCTCTCCTCCTCTCATCATTTCATCTTCCCTTCTC
>NC_057801.1:498132130-498132377 GCF_018294505.1 Triticum aestivum | reverse complement strand
TGAGCTCCTCCTGCCTCCTATCCCTCCTCCCTCCTCTCCGGTGAGCTCCTCCTCCCTCCTCTCCGGTGAGCTCCTCCTCCCTCCTCTCCGGTGAGCTCCTCCTCCCTCCTCTCCAGCGACCTCCTCCTCCTCCTCTCCGGCAAAAGACCATGGCAACAAGATCCAAAAACAACAGGAACAAAATTTGAGAATATTGTCGTGCTAAAAAACAAGCAAAAAAAACGAGCAAAAAATGGGCAAAAAATCA
>NC_057801.1:497945268-498132120 GCF_018294505.1 Triticum aestivum | reverse complement strand
CGCCATTAGTATACCAGATACTAATGGCGCACCACTGGTGCGCCATTAGTAAAAATTACTAATGGCGTGCTGTTAGTGGCGCACCACAGATGCGCCATTAATGGCCATACTAGGTGCGCCATTAGTAGGGGTTTTTCTAGTAGTGGAAGGCGGGTGGCAGGGCGTCAGGTCGGAGTACGATGGCATCGACGCCTTCATCTTGTATTGGCAACCTGCCGCCTCATCTTTCCGCTCTTCCCCTCCCTCCCCGGCACCATCATTACCAGCCTGTTGGTTGCCGGGGAGGGGGCCGCTGTCTTGGTGCCTTTGCCTCCTCCAGCAGTCTTCCAGCCGACTTCTAGTGGTTCTTCCTGCCGTTGCTCGTGCCGGGGATTCTCACTAGTCCTGGAGGTGGTGACCAGGGCACCTCCGAGCTGATCCTCCCGCCCTCCTCCTTCACAGCCTCGCCACTCCCGATCTTGTCAGGCTGCACCCAGCAAGCTCTTGACGCGATTGGGTCTGCCCTCCTCTCTTCCCACCGCAATATAGGTGGAGAAGAAGGTTGAGGAAGAGAAGCGCGCCACGAGGCATGCTGCCTGGCAGGCCTATGTTGGGTCGGAGAGAGTCAGGCACTTGGCTCTTTGGCAGAAGGCTCGTGTGAGCGCCGTGTGGGTGGCGGAGAATGCCATGTCAAAGCCCTGAGTGCAGTCGGGCCCAACCGCCTCATCTACGCTTGGCGGTATGTGGATCGGTTGCACGCTTCCATCAAGGAGGAGTACCTGTTGGTGGCAGATCACCAGACCGGTGAGATTGTGCTCGCCCATCGGCAAGCTGCCAATCAACATCTCACGAGTTGCGAGGCTGAGGAAGAGGCATTGTGTCATTGCGCTAGGAAATGGCCGCGCACCAGGGCACTCGTGGCGCGCCGCAAGTGCTCCTGCGAGCGTCATGGCTTTTCTTAGGAATAATTTAGTGTCATAAGGCGATCTCATTAGTTTTGGGACGGAAATGATAAATCCTGAACATTCGAGAGTTATTAGCGTCCTTAATTAAGTATGTAAAGGAAAAGTTTGGAAACCTTTTGTATCTGTACGCATTTTTAAGTACGTGCATATAGAACAAACTTAACTATGCTCACAATACACGTCTCTCTATATATATATGCTTGTAGACTGTACTACTGCTTGTATGTACACACACATGCAAATGCACATTTTAACATTACAATGCGGTTTTTTTAAAAGTAGAAAAACAACACTAGTCAAGCTTGTGAAACCATTTAATGCAAAAAGAATTGCAAAAATACTCGTTTGATTGTTTACTTTAGCTTCCTTCTCTCTATGGTTTTTTCTCTATCGTACTTTGTATGGAGTACCTCACTGGCCGGGAAGGCATGCAAATTCCCAAACCGCTTCGTACACCCTATACTGAATTTTGTGCCTAAGAAGTTGTTCCATGCAATTGGAATTCCAACTTGAGTACTAGTACTAGGATTAGTAGCTAGGGATCGAGTGTGCGAGATGAACCAAACAAAGTAAATGCAGAGAGATGAAATGCAAAAAACACAGGAGGGATGTGATGGTTGCTTGTGCGTTCATTTTACCAGGCCACTTATTACTGGGAGTGGTGGGGTTTTGTCATATGATGACTTTACTGCCACGCCATGAGCGGGGTGAGACTCCCTTGCAACGCCGCCTTCTACAGTAGTACTAGTACCTCTGTCATGGTTTATTAGTCCCCCATGTAATTTGACTGAAGATTTAACTGACAAAATGTTAGTGCATATCTACACAAACTATATTGTTGGGTTCGTATTTGAACATAGTTTTCAATGATATAATTTTCGGTGACATGCATGAGCATTTCATTAGTTAAATTTATGGTCGTACTATATAGAGTAAGGTGCCTGTGCGTTGCACGGAACAATGAAATGCGTTGATCCAGGAGTCGTTTATTTTGACAAAGTATGTGGGGTCATCTCATGTGTAACAAATATCGATATGTTTCTTTGGATATTATTTCTTCTCTAGAGCTCACAAGCATCCGGGTGAATAGTAAATGTAGGCTAAATAGATAAAAAAAGTATCTTTTGCAAACAAAAGCGTTCAACTGTTCAACCCGCATCCAATTTTTTTTGAAGAAGTAACACTTATTATTCTTTGCAAGAAATGATCTTTAAGAATTATTTTTTGAGTATCGATTTCGTTTATTTTTTCTAGACCACCATGAATGTAATCAGGATGACTTGGAAGGGGCAGAGGAGATGTAAGAAATGGTTCATCATAGGTCTTTCACCATTACTATAGTAAAAATTCACAATTAATCTCATAAATGGCAAGCGAGAACTCTAATGGAGCAAAACCATACATGGAAGATTCTAGACTAAACTATGGCACCCCGGCTCAGAGCAACTGGTTTACCTTGCATTACCAGCCTAGAGACCGTGTCTTCTGGCAACACACAACATCTTGGTATTTAAAACAACCGCTTTATTGATGCTAGTGGAACATGGTTCATATTACAACAAGTTAGGAGGCCAAGCAGCACACATGGTGCGGTTGAAGAGTATGTACATTATTTAATGAACATAACGGGGCCTCGAGCAAGACAACTACGCGGCAGCGGAACGACAATGAAGCAGGACTCCATAGCACAGGGACACTGATGTGAACACGATCTAGATTCGAACAGCACTCCGTTCCAATGAGACTTTCCTGAAATCTGGCATGACACGCCAGGTCAGTACATTGAATGTACTTGCAAGCTCACAACAAGCATGAACATAATGACAAACAATATCATGATATTAACCAATTTAACCATTAATGCAAAATCATGCTAAAGATGCAGTGAATGAAATCTCGTGCCTCAAGTCCCTCAGACTTGCTTACCAAACAGGTTACCTCGTAACCAAACGGTGATCTTTCTCGGATCACAAACAGACCAACAACATGATCATCAAACGGGTTACCTCATAACCAAACGGTGATCATTCTCGGATCAAAAATGGACCAACAACATGGTCATCAAATGGGTTACCTCGTAACCAAACGGTGATCTTTCTCAGATCAGAAACGGACCAACAACTTGGTCATCAACATCAATATGGTTCTCCAACCATCCTCTTTCCATCAGTGCCATGTTATAAATTTTAGTGTGCAAGATTATTTAAACGTTGGCCCATGGTGTGACCTACTTTCGAGCGTGTCCGTAACCGTGGACTCGACTATCGATAGATTAAATACACTCTGCAGAGGTAGCGCACTGTACCCACACCAAGGAGCCCATGGCCTCGCACTCCCATTTGGGTGGACCAACGACATTCCAACAGAACCCCTCCATTGCCATGACACTCTCCCGGCCACTCCGACTAACTCCCCACTAGGCTAAGTCATGGGTGGCCCCGTGTCTACCAAAGACACCAACGGCCACCGTCGTGGCAAAACGTAAATGGTCCCAAATGGTGACAAGGTACCATAACAAAATCAATGGGCACACAAGGTTATTTCTGCTTACCGGGCCAGGGTACCGCATGTCCAGAACAGAAAATATTTTCTGTAGCAAAAATATTCCAAAAAGTGATGTAATATTTTTGCTCAGGAAGGTGCCCTAGGGTTCAAAGGATTTGTGTGAATTTTCTCAGATTTTTGTTGGCAAGAAAAATTGGGGTTGCTTTGGAGGACAAGTTACTAGTTAGGGTTTTAGAGGGGAAAATGAATATTTTTCATTTAAGAAAAATATTCATAATATTATTTTGGGTTAGATCAGAGAAGAAAAGATGGCCAGGGAGAGAAATGAGTCACTTGGGTGAAAGCCAAGGTGATTCCCAAGTGTTTAAGTCGAACAGAAGAGATTCAAACTCCAAATTTCAAATCAAAGCCAAATAAAAATCAGAGAAAGAATGGAGGGCAAAAACTAGGCTATCACATAAACCATAAATTGTCGGTGTACTAAAGTAGGGGTACCTTAGTATCCCGAACTTGTGCACGGGCAGTCGCAGCACCCAGTGGCAGGGCTTGCTGGGCGTCCGCCAAGATCCTCCGTAGCCCATACTGATGCCATTCAAGAACAAAGTATTTTAACTAAGAAGACAAGGCCCCGGCAAGAGTAGCTCGCCGGGAAGGACAAGGCCCCGGCAAGAGGAGCTTGCCGGGAAGGCCAACCAAGGCACTACGAAGAACTTGCCGCGATGCGCCGCGTGTCCCGCCAAGACCCGACGAGCGACAAGCTCTCGGGTGCGGCAAGACAACGACCGCGGCAAGGCGCTTGCCGCGGCGAGGCTTCTACACTGCACCCACGCTCCAGCGCATCCGACGACGTGTCGCCCCAGGACCATCCCAGGAGCACATGGCGGGGCGCTGTGCAGTCAAGCGGTGTGAGGTGGCAAGTGGAGATGACGAGAAGGCCATCGTGGCAGGCGGTGGCGCCCCTAACGGTCGCTTCTCTGCACTGTTGGGCAAGGCGGACGGGCATTAAATGCGCTTGTCCCCTGCCGTCAGAGTTAGGTAGGGTACACTGTGGATAGCGGTTGTACCAACCCCTCCTTTTACCTTTTTACCCCTCTCTCTGTGTTGCCACCTATCGGTGACCCCTTTAACCTATAAAAAGGAGGCCCTTGCGCACGTAGAAGGGGTTCGACTCATTCGAAACTACAACACACCTACGCTCTCGAGCAAGAACAGAATACCAACACAAAGCAGAAGTAGGAGTTTTATCTCTCCGGAGAGCTCCGAAGCTGGGTAAAATCCCTCGCGTGCTTCGCCTCGATCTGCTCTTTGTGCGCTCTCCACTCCCTTGCCGGACCAAAAAGGGGCCCTGCCCCATAGGTGTTCGTTTCCCACGACATCTTTGGCGCGCCAGGTAGGGGGGCGTCGAGGTTGTGCGAACCTGATCCGGCGTTCGTGCGCGCTACACCAACATCTTCATCGACATGCCACCGAAGAAGAAGGCTTCGGAGGTGGCCGCTCCCTCCACGTCGATCCTACCGTCACCGGAGCAAACGGGCGGTGGGGTGGACGCCGGCGGAGGAGCAGGCGCCGACGGAGGGACTCACGTCGTCACCAGGTCCAAGGACAAGGCCCCGCAATCTTCGGCGTCCGTACATACACCGCACCCCTCCCAGGAGGTGCAGGGTCGACAACGCCATGGTGCTCCTAGCACCGTACTCGCGTTGGAGCAAGGCCGAGCTGGTGGATCGCGGGACGCTCAAGGCCAACATGCGCGTCAACATGTTGGCACGAGCGCGGGACGGTCGCCTGGACGAGATGTTGCTCCTTCTAACAATGTTAGAAGTCTGAGCATATCTCGCTCCTCGCGTCGTTCGCCGCCACCGCCCAAGACTCCAGAGGAAGCGCTGGCCCGAGCCCAGCTGCTTCTAGACTACCCTCCAGCGCCAGACAAGATCGACGACTGGAGGGCCACCATTCAGAGCCTCATCGGCTTCGCCAACGGCGACAAGCCCCTGCAACCGAGCACATCGAAGCCCCGGCAAGACGCCTAGGCGCAAGCCGACGCCGACAAGACCGCTGGGGGTGCCACCACCGTGCACTCCCCGCCCTGAAGGCCAAGATCGCCAACTCGCCGGGCTAACCTCGACACCGACTCCACCGCGTCGTCGTACCCGCGAGCTCGTCACGATCAGCGCCAAGTTCTCCAAGAACGACGACAAGAAGACGCTCGTACTCGCATCGAGCGTCAAAGAGAAGCGCGGCGTCAGTCAAACCAGCGCGCTGGGCCCACTGTTGATATGCATGCGCCAGGGGAACCAGGCGACTTGCCATACGCGGTAGGTTGCCCTGCGTTCACCCGTGAGCTGCGGCAAGTCCAGTGGCCCAGTACCAAGAACTTCAAGCCAGATGTACCCGAGAAGTACGATGGCAGGATACATCCGTCGGAGTTCCTCAGCGTCTACACCATCGCGGTGCAGGCTGCCGGGGGGCGCGACGAGAAGATCCTCGCCAACTACTTCCCGCTGGTGCTCAAGCCCAACGTCAGATCTTGGTTCATGCACTTGCCAGACAACTCCATCTCTTCATGGGCGGACCTGTGTCATCAGTTTGTCGGCGCCTTCACAGGCGGCCACAAACCCCATGGCCAGGAGAGCGATCTTCACCTGCTCGCCCAGAGGGAAGGAGAACCCCTGCGCAAGTACATTCAAAGATTCAGCCAAGTGCAGCGCAACATCCCAGACGTCCACCCTATCGCGGTTATCAATGCGTTCCATCAGAACGTGCGTAACCGCAGGATGAGGGAGGAGATGGTGATGTACAAAATTAGAGATGTCAGCGAGCTGTATGCTCTGGCCGACAAATGTGCACGTGCTGAGGAGGGGAGGAAACTCCCCGGAGAGAACGCCGGAGCAGAAGGATCTGACAGTGAGGATGCCGCCGCGGCAAAGAAGAACCGGAGACGGAATAACAGAAAGAGAAAAGCCAAGGATGTGCTAGTTGTCGAGCAGTCCGGCAACGGAGGTGGCACCGAGAAGGCCAAAGCTGGTGACTCCGGCGAGGCTGTGGTGGCCGCCGACAAGCAGGACGGCTCCGGCAAGCAGTACTGCAAGATCCACCGCACCAAGGGCCACGGCCTCCAGGCCTGCAAGAAGGTTGAGCAGCTCGTAGAGCTGCAGAAAGCTGAGTACGAGCACCACGACAAGGAGAAGGCCCAGGAAGGTGGGGGAGGATCCGGCAAGAAGCGTCCCGGCCGGGGAGGACGCCGCGGCAAGGCCAAGCAGCGGCAAGGAGACAGACCTCCCCGCGGCCGCGACAAGGATGAAGACGAAGACGAAGATGAAGAGATGGATGAGGATGAGGCCGACGAGCAGGAGTTTCAGAAGGCAACGGAGGTTTTGTGCGTCGACGGTGGTGCTTCTCTGCATACCTCGCACCGCCAACTCAAACAGTGGGTGCGGGAAGTAAATGCAGCAGAACCGTCCGTTGAGTCGCGCAAGCCCCTGAAGTGGTCCAGCACGCCCATCATGTTTGATGTCGAGGATCACCCTGATCGCATAACTGCGGTCGGGTGTTTGCCGATGTTGGTTTCACCAACTATCCGCAACCTCAAGGTCACAAAGATGCTGGTTGACGGCGGGGCCGGCCTGAATCTGATCTCCTCAGCGGTACTCAAGAAGTTCCAGATCCCCGACAGCAAGCTCGAAGAGACCGGAACTTTTCAAGGAATCAACCCGGGAAGGAGCAAGCCGAAGGGGAAGATCACACTGCCAGTAACGTTTGGCAGCGAGCTCAACTTCAGGACAGAGAGAGTCACATTTGACGTTGCTGATTTCCCATTGCCCTACAATGGGATACTTGGACGTCCAGCGCTCGCCAAGTTCATGCAGCCTCTCATTACGCTTACAACGTGCTCAAGATGCCCGGTCCGATAAGTGTCATTTCTGTCCATGGCGACAAGAAAGATGCCCTTATCTGTACCGACAAGATCTACCGGGAAGTAGCAGCCGCAGCAGAACGCAAACCACTTGCCGCTGAAGCTCCCGGGGGGGAGAAGAAGACCAAGTCTGGCAAGAGTAGCTCTGATGCTCACTCCGGCAAGCGCACCTCTTCGGAGTGCTGCGCTACTGTTGAGGACGCACCATCGAGCTCCACCGGCAAGTGCAAGAAGGCAAAGACAGCTTCACCAGAGACCAAGAAAGTGGCCGCCAAGGAGGACGGCACTGGTGGTACCTTCACCATCAGTGCCACGCTTGACCCTAAATAAGAAAGCGCGCTCGTTGCTTTCCTGCGGGCGAATGTCGATGTGTTTGCATGGTAACCATCTGACATCCCCGGTGTTCCCAGGAAAGTAATTGAGCACCACCTTGCCGTCTTCCCTCACTCGCGGCCCGTCAAGCAGAGAGTAAGGAAACAAGCAGTGGAGCGACAAGAATTCATTGCTGAAGAAATCAAGAAATTGGAAGCAGCAGGCCTGGTCCAAGGAGTACTCCATCCAACGTGGTTAGCCAATCCAGTAGTCGTGCGCAAAGCGAACGGGAAGTGGAGGCTTTGTATTGACTTCACTGATGTTAATAAAGCTTGTCCCAAGGATCCATTTCCCTTGCCGCGCATTGACCAGATTGTCGACTCCACGGCAGGATGTGATCTGCTTTCATTCCTTGATGCATATTCAGGGTATCATCAGATCTTCATGGCAGAAGAGGATGAAGAAAAAACCGCATTCATTACTCCATGTGGCATGTACTGCTTTGTACGGATGCCTTTCGGACTAAAGAATGCTGGTTCAACATTTGCAAGAGTAGTCAGTCATGCTTTTGAGCCACAGTTGCACAGGAATGTAGAAGCTTACATGGATGACATAGTGGTCAAGAGCAAGGACAGAGAAACATTGATCCAAGATTTGGACGAAACCTTCACAAATCTGCGCAAGATCAATCTCAAGTTGAACCCCGAGAAGTGCGTGTTTGGAGTTCCTTCCGGCAAGCTTCTCGGGTTCTTTGTGTCCCAGAGGGGGATTGAAGCTAATCCCGACAAGATCAAGGCCATCGAGCAGATCGAAGCGCCGAAGCGCGTCAAGGATGTGCGAAGGCTTGCCGGCTGCGTTGCGGCTCTCAGTAGGTTCATTTCTAAGTCTGCTGAGCGCGCCCTGCCATTTTTCAAAATTTTGAAAAAGGCAGGTCCAATGAAATGGACTCCGGAAGTGGAGGCTGCGCTGCAGGACTTGAAGAGATACCTGTCCTCCACTCCAATACTTGTCGCACCTAGGCCACAAGAGAAGTTGCTGCTGTATCTAGCGGCAACCAATCAAGTGGTTAGTGCTGCGTTAGTGGTGGAGAGGGAGGCGGATGATGAGCCAGCGGCCACGGCAAGCGAGTCTAGCGAGAAGCAGGGGGCTTCCCCGACAAGCTCTGGTCCCGACAAGGATGGATCTGTGCAGCCGCAGGAAGAGAAACAAAAGAAGATGGTGCAGCGCCCAGTGTATTTTGTCAGTTCCCTTCTGCAGGGGGCTAGATCAAGGTACTCTGGTGTGCAAAAGTTGCTTTTCGGTCTTCTCATGGCCTCAAGGAAGCTGCGCCATTACTTTCAAGCACATGAGATCACAGTTGTCACTCGCTTTCCGTTGAAGAGGATACTGCAAAATCCAGAAGCAACAGGCAGGATTGTCGAGTGGGCACTGGAATTGTAAAGCTTTGGCCTCAAGTTTGAGAGTACCTCAACTATCCAGAGCCGAGCATTGGCAGAATTCATAGCAGAGTGGACGCCAACACTTGATGAAGAAACTCCGGAGATGAGCATCCCCGTCAAGGAAGCAAGTAAAGAGTGGATCATGTACTTTGATGGTGCCTTCTCGCTGCAAGGCGCCGGTGCGGGCGTACTACTTGTCGCACCCACCGGAGAGCACCTCAAGTACGTGGTTCAGATGCACTTTCCCAAGGAGCAAGCGACAAACAATACTGTAGAGTATGAAGGCTTGCTTGCCGGACTCAGAATCGCCGCGGACCTTGGGATCAAGAAGCTTATTGTCAGGGGTGACTCACAGCTTGTCGTCCGCCAAGTCAACAAGGATTATCAGAGTCCGTTGATGGAAGCCTACATTGATGAAGTGAGAAAACTAGAAGAGCATTTTGACGGCCTTCAGATGGAACATGTTCCGAGAGCTCAGAACGACATTGCAGATGGCCTGTCAAAATGCGCCGCGCTCAAGATGCCTGTGGAACCAGGGATCTTTGTGCTCAAGTTGACTCAACCATCTGTAACACCATCAACTGGACAAGGCAAGAAGAGGAAGTTGGTTACTGGCGACTACTTTCCGGCAGAGCTCCCCGAAGCCGCCGTCAAGAAGGTCCCGAAGATCAACACAAAGAGTGCTGAGGAGCAGTCTGCTCCGACAAGCCCTAGGCTTTGTTTCGTTGAAGCAGACGCTCCCGACAAGCTGTGTCCTGACACGCTTGCCGGGGAGCATCACGTCCGGCTGAATCACAGATTCTTGCCATGGAAGTAGATGTTCCCGCAGCAGCATTTGCGCCTTTAGTCCTTGTCGTTGAGCCACAAGCTCCGACATGGGCACAGCAGATCGTCCATTTCCTTCAAATAGGAGAACTTCCCGAAGAGCAAGAAGAAGTGGAGAGAGTAGCCCGGCAATCAAGTATGTACCAGTTTGTCGATGACATACTGTACAGAAGAAGATTCAACGGAGTGAAATTGAAGTGCATTTCCCGGGAAGATGGACAGGAGCTGTTGGCGGAGATACATGGAGGCATATGTGGTCACCACATTGGCGCAAGAGCACTTGCCGGCAAAGCTTTCTGGCAAGGTTTCTTCTGGCCGACAGCCCTCCAGGATGCAACTGCACAAGTAACCAAGTGTGAAGCGTGCCAGTTCCACTCCAAGCAGATACATCAACCAGCTCAAGCTCTCCAAACAATCCCTTTATCCTGGCCATTTTTGGTCTGGGGGCTCGACATCCTCGGCCCCTTTCCCCGAGCTGTCGGGGGCTTTGAGTACTTGTATGTTGCAATCGACAAGTTCACAAAGTGGCCTGAAGTGGAAGCAGTGAGGAAGGTGACAGCACAGTCAGCAGTCAAGTTCTTCAGGTCAATTGTTTGCCGTTTCGGAGTCCCTAACAGGATCATCACCGACAATGGCACACAATTCACGAGCCGCACCTTCATGCAGTACGTCCAAGATCTTGGCGCCAAGATCTGCTTCGCTTCTGTTGCTCACCCGAGAAGCAACGGTCAAGCGGAGAGGGCAAACGCTGAAGTGCTGCGCGGGCTCAAGACCAGAACTTTCGACAGGCTGCACAAGTGCGGAAGAAATTGGATCGAGGAGCTGCCGGTGGTTCTTTGGTCGATCAGGACGACGCCAAATCGAGCCACTGGCCAGACACCTTTTGCTCTAGTCTATGGAGCAGAAGCAGTTCTCCCCACGGAACTCGTATACGGATCGCCTCGAGTGCTCGCTTATGATGAGCTTGAGCAAGAGCAGCTGCGGCAAGATGACGCGCTGCTCCTCGAGGAAGATCGTCTTCAGGCTGCCATACGAGCTGCTCGATACCAGCAAGCTTTGCATCGCTACCATAGCCGCAAAGTTAATGCCAGAAGCTTCGAGGAAGGCGACCTTGTTCTTCGGCGCATTCAATCCGCCAAGAATTCCAACAAGTTGACGCCAAAGTAGGAAGGCCCTTATCGGGTGAAGCGAGTCACTAGGCCCGGCGCTGTCCGCCTTGAGACCGAAGATGGCTTTCCGGTGAGCAATTCCTGGAACTTAGAGCATCTTCGCAAGTTTTACCCATAAGGCGCGGTTGCCGGAATCTATTCCGGCAACCACCTTTTGTACAAGCCTTGCCGCTGTTGCATGTATCCCTTTGTACAAAGCCGGGCGCGGATCCCGTGCATAAATAAAGTTCATGTGCTTCGCACATCTTGTCAAATTTCATGCATTTTTTCTTTTTTGCATGTTTCATCTGACACTTTGTGCAGCACTTGCCCCCGGTAAGCAATAACGAGCCTTAAGGCTCCATATCATTATTTTCCCTTCTTTCTTTTTTCTCAAAAGGAAGGTTCCTTCGCCCACAAGTTCACGGGGGGGGGGGGGAGGAGAGGATAAAAGTGTGGACCAGGCATCGTTCAAAGAAGTATGGCCTTGCCGGGACACAGGCGACAGAAAAGCTAAGTTGCCAAAGTTTGAGCATGATCAGTTTTTAATTTTTTAAGTTATCTTCCTTGAACGACCGTGTTTTGTATGGAAAACCTGTGCGCGGAGGAACCTCCTCGTAGCTAGTTGCGCCCTTACTTTGTTTCGAGTCCGCTCAACAACTTAAGTGTGCTGCAACTAGTTACGGCAAGGTTTCTTGCCGGAGCCGGCACAGCCAGCGAGTTGCTGATGTCCCGCACTCAGCACTTGCAGCAAGCGTGCCCGCGCCGGCAAGTTCCCTAAAAGCGTAGGGTAAAAACATACAAGGAAAAGAATCAAGTAAAAGAGATAATGTAGCAAACATTGCCCAGAATAAAGTTATATTACAAAAGTAACTTGTTGCGGCACTGACTAAATTGTTCTCATAAATAACAACGACAAGGAAAGGAGAAGAAGAGTGGCCTAATCCACGCGCTCGCCATCGATCCTCCTGACTTCGTTCACCTTGTCCACAATGGGTGCGACAATGGCTTTGAGTTCTTCAAGATCAGCACCCGCTGGCAGCTTCTTGAGGACGCGGGTGAGGTCGATGCCTGGATTGCGGAAGAGTATCTTCACCAACACCTTCTCCAAGACCTTGGCGCAGGTTGCGCGCGACTCGTCCGCCAGCTTCTTTGGGATCCTTCCCCGGAGTTGCTGGAGGGCCGTCACCACGCCCTTGAAGAAAAGAGTAAGCTTGGCGCTGGGCTGGAGGTTCTCGTCGGAGGAGTACCCGAAGCCCGCCAAGTCCAGTTCCGCCAGCTCTTCATCGATGGCTGCAGTGATGTTGACGAGGCCCTCCGTCCAGAGCTCCACCGTAGCCTTGAAGGTGTTTTGGGTCTCGGCGGCCCTCGTCAGCAGCTCCTCGTTGCCCTTGATCTCTTTCTTCAAGTCATCCTCTCGCCTCTTGGCGCCGTCCAGCATCTCCGTCAGTGTGGCTAGTTTCAGCTCCAGATCAGCGCTTGAGTCCTTGGCGGCGGTCAGTTCCTTGACCTTGTCGGCAAGTTGAACTTGTAGATCGCCATGGGCAAGGGCATCCTTCTCACGTTCGCGCTGGAGTGCGGCAAGCTCCTCATTCTTCCCTTTCATGTCAGCCTCCAGGTGCGTCACCTTTGCTTCCAATTCCCTCTTGGCGGCCTCAGCAGCTGCGGCAACATCCTTCGCTTCCTTGAGCGCCCCGCCAATTGATTGTTCTCGGGCAGCGAGATCCTCCTCATGGCTGTCCAAGTTAACCTTTTTCTGCGTCAGCTCACCTTCCCGCCTGGACAGCTCCTCGGCGGCGAGCCTCTGCTGCTCTTCGGCTTCAGCCTTTTCAAGGATGAACGCGTTCTTCGCCTCGACGAGCTGCGCCCTCTCCTCAGCAATGGACCGGAGGGCCTCCTGGTTGCGGTTCTGGAGCTCCTCCGCATGCTTCTCTATGTCAACTCCCGCCCGCGCGAGAAGCGCCTCCCGGGGCTCCAACTTCGCTTGCCGGGCGCGGTAAAGCGACACCAACTTCCGGAGCAACTGCTCCTCCTCGGACTCGCCGCTGCTGCTGCTTGGCGTGTCAACCACTGCCAGCCCAGCAGAGGCGAGTACTTCCCCGTCAAACTCCTTTCCTTCAACCGGCGCCCTAGAGCTCGACGCCCAGGGAAGTTTGATGTAGACACCCTCGCCGGCCCTCAAGTAGGCGCCTGGCTGAGGCTCCTTGGAGCCCGGCGCTGCATCAGCGGCAGAGGGGTCAGCGGTCGGGGTAGCGCCTTGCGCTCCTGCGTCCTCCGGATCGTCAGTGCGATCGTCGGACCCCCTGCCAGCTTCTGCGCCAGCAGCTTTGGCGGCTTCTTCGCCGGCGGGTTCATCAGCGCCGGCATCTTCCTCGTCAGCGGCGACATCTTCAGTGTTGCCACGTGCGTCTTCCTCGCCGGTGGCCTCAGTCTCCATCGGGTTTGTGAGAGGGGGATCTAAGGACAGGAAGAGAAAGGAAAAGTCAAGCAAATATCCAAAAAAGAAGATCAGAAGAAGAAAAACCCAAGGGAAAATTTCTGACAAGGAGGGTTACCTGTGCTGGGCTCCCTGACCATGGGCTCCACCACCGAAGGCTCGTTGGTCCCGCCCCTCACCGGGGAACTGCCCCTTGCCGGGGACCGCTCCCTTGCCGGAGAGCGCTCCCTTGTCGGAGAAACGCCCCTTGTCGGAGTAGTTGAAGTAGACAGCACCTCTGGAGCGGCTTCTGGTTACTCCTGATGGGCTTGCTCTACTCCTACACAAGCAAGTCAACAATCAAGATATCGGCAAAGAAAAGAGCACCCGTGCACGCCCCACAACAAGAAATGAACACGTACTTATGCTGGGGGCTGCGCTGGGGGCTGCTTCGAGGAGAGGGTGCCGGGTCCGTCAAGGTAGTCTCAGACGTGTCCTCTGCCATCACAGCAGGATCATCCTCGATGACGACCACGGGGACCTTGGCCCTCTTCGCCTCTCTCTCGGCCAGAGTCCTGAAATGGAACGAGGTTCAGAGGGGAGCAGATCAGATACAAGACAAGGAACAACGAAAATTGAAGAAACACAAGTACAACAAGAAGAAAGTCTTACTCCTCCTCTTCTTCTTCCTCCTCATCGGAGCTCAGCGCGGAGAGGTCGAAATCCGGCACCCTCTCAGCGCGACGAGGCGGAGGAGTAGGCTCCCTTGGACGCTTGGCAGGAGCTGCGACAGGATCAGGAGTGGCGGCTTGAGAAGATCCCGCTCCGGTTGCCGCGGTAGAGAGCATCCCGCGGCGCTGCGGCTGTTGGTCTGTCTGCCGCCCTGTTGTGTCTCCAGTCCTGCGAAGACGCCTCCTTGTTTGAGCTGGGGGCTGCGCTGAGGGCCCCGTCTGCGGCAAGCTGCTTGAAGATGGTTGGCCACTTGCGCCCCCGGCAGGCTCGCTTGCCTCAGCTTCGGGCTCCTCCTCGCCAGCGACCTCCCCGCCAAGGTCCTCTCGGTCGGCAAGGCTTGCCGCCTCGGTCGCCTCTGCCTCCTCCAACGTGAAGCCAAACTCGCCCACGGCGGAGGCTGCCGCTGCCTCTTCGGCCCTGGTGTCGATGTACCGCATCTCGTCATTGGTGGTGTCGCGGGTGAGGAGCCTCTGCTCGTCGGCGTGGACTGGTACCTCCGCCAAGCCGTCAAAGAATTGCCGCACGACATCGTCGGCGGGCTCTATCCAAGTTGGGATAATCCCGTGCGAGTCGCACTCTGGCATCATTGCACGAATGCGATCACGCTGGGAGTTGTTGCACAGTGGGATGACGCCCTGCGGCAGCCTGAACCACTCCGGATGGTTGGCGTCGTGCTTGAATAGCTCCCTGAGCATCCCGTCAAGCTCCAGAACTATGAAGTTGAAGTTGAGGCCTGGACGCAGCCTCATGATATCCGCCGGGCCGCCAAACAGCCAGGAGGGCCTCCTCCTCTCCTGCAGAGGGGCGATGCGACAGCGAAGGAAATCCGCGCCAACGGCCCCTACTGTGAGCCCGGCAAGCCTGAGCCGCAGGATTCGGGTGGTGGCGATCTTCAACTTGGCATCATCCGGCGACAGAGCGCTCCAATCGCCACCGCGCACTACCCGGGTCTGGCGCAAGTTGGTGAATGGCTGCGGATTGGCGTCAACAATCCAGCACCACTCCGCCCTCCACTCGTCCCATTTGCTGCGGAGCTCCCCCTCCAGATACACATCCTTCTTGCCGAGCCTTGAGGTCCAGGAGACCCCGCCAGACAAGGGTTCTCCTTTCTCGACCCGGGGAGTGAAATAATGGCGGAAGAGAGCAATGTTGGGATGAATTCCGACGAATTTCTCGCAAAGATGCGCGAAAACCGCCATTGTCAGAATGGCGTTGGGGGTGAAGTCAAGGAGATGGAGCCCGTATGTGTTTATGATACCGTAGAAGAAATTGGAAAAGGGCGGGCAGAGCCCGCAATAGAAGAACAGAGGGAAGAAATAGTATCCTCTGGGACACTTTTTCGAAGTAGAAGCTTCGGTGGAGAGTACCTACGTGCGCGGATGCGCCCGCGTCTCCGTCGACCAGAAGAGGTAGAACTCCTCCCGCAGCGCCTTCGGGGTGAGCAAGGGGGGGAAAAGCGCTCGCTCCTTGCGCAGCGCCTCCAGCCGCAGCACCTCGGCCGACTTCGCGCTCTTCCCGGTCTTCAGAGCCATGGCGGAAGCAGTGGAGGAGGTCGGCAGCGACGGCGGCGATGGCGGAGCGCGGCTCTCTTTCGGCTTGGGAAGCGGAGGGGAGCGGCGGAGCTTTCTGAGGAAGGAACTGCAAGTGGCGAAGGTGGGGGAACGGCCCTGTTTCCCCTACTTATAAAGAGGAGAGGCGAACGTTACGCCTTTCCTGATTAAAGAATTGTCCACGATCTCTCCCACGACGCCGCGTTTGACGCGTGCCATTACGGGAGGGCGCGGTGGATTCAGAGTTAGATTTGGTATGGACCCAGGCCGCGTGTGCCCATGCCCTGTTTTGGGCCTGGCCCAACAGCGCTCGGCACCGTGTATGGCCTAGGCCCGGGGGCTCCTGTCAGTGTACTAAAGTAGGGGTACCTTAGTATCCCGAAGTTGTGCACGGGCAGTCGCAGCACCCAGTGGCAGGGCTTGCCGGGCGTCCGCCAAGATCCTCCATAGCCCATATTGATGCCATTCAAGAACAAAGTATTTTAACTAAGAAGACAAGGCCCCGGCAAGAGTAGCTCACCGGGAAGGACAAGGCCCCGGCAAGAGGAGCTTGCCGGGAAGGCCAACCAAGGCACTACGAAGAACTTGCCGCGACGCGCCGCGCTTCCCGGCAAGACCCGACGAGCGACAAGCTCTCGGGTGCGGCAAGACAACGACCGCGGCAAGGCGCTTGCCGCGGCGAGGCTGCTACTCTGCACCCACGCTCCAGTGCATCCGACGACGTGTCGCCCTAGGACCATCCCAGGAGCACATGGCGGGGCGCTGTGCAGTCAAGCGGTGCGAGGTGGCAAGTGGAGATGACAAGAAGGCCATCGTGGCAGGCGGTGGCGCCCCTAACGGTCGCTTCTCTGCACTGTTGGGCGAGGCGGACGGGCATTAAATGCGCTTGTCCCCTGCCGTCAGAGTTAGGTAGGGTACACTGTGGATAGCGGTTGTACCAACCCCTCTTTTTACTTTTTTACCCCTCTCTCTGCGTTGCCACCTGTCGGTGACCCCTTTAACCTATAAAAAGGAGGCCCTTGCGCACGTAGAAGGGGTTCGACTCATTCGAAACTACAACACACCTACGCTCTCGAGCAAGAACAGAATACCAACACAAAGCAGCAGTATGAGTTTTATCTCTCCGGAGAGCTCCGAAGCTAGGTAAAATCCCTCGCGTGCTTCGCCTCGATCTGCTCTTTGTGCGCTCTCCGCTCCCTTGCCGGACCAAAAAGGGGCCCTGCCCCATAGGTGTTCGTCTCCCACGACATAAATGGATACACTTTTATTCAAGCGTGTTACTCTAATAGAGAAAGATCATGCATGGAAGGTTCTACTATATAAATAAGAAGTGTCCACATGCTTAGACAACGGCTTACATTGAGCGAAGACTAATGATGAACAGTTAACTTGGTAATGCATATGCCCAGGTGAACCTCCTTGGAGTCCCCGTGCATCATCTTGGGGCGAAAATGATACCAGGCCTCTTCCATGTCCACATTGCCAGGAACAGAGCAGCTCACCACAGTTCCATTGAGTGTGACGGAGGCGCCGAGGTCGCCCTCGTATGCCGAATGGGAAGTAACAGAGAACATGCACCAGTACAACGGCCTCATGTCAGCGTCAGCGGTGTTGCCCCTAACGCACACTACAGAGACGGGGTGGCAGCCTACGCGCGCCTTGCCGGTGCCCATGGCCAAGAGGAAGATGTTGCCATCCTCTTCCGCGACTAGCAGGCCGCGGTGATCCTCCAGTGACTCCGGCACGACGAACGGGTAGAATGTCTCGTACTTGATGTTCACCGCGGGCAAGTAGTGATTGTTGGACGGGGCTGTCAGGTGATGCACGAGGCTCGCCGGTGAGCCCTCAAACGGCAGTGTGCACTCATAGCAGTAGTAGGGCGCATGCGCGCATATGGAACTATGCTCCGCCAGCGAGTGCTGGTCGACATACCTCTCGTAGACGCAGGGTGCTACGTCTTGAGCTTGTGTTGGTTTTCCTCGAAGAGGAGAGGGTGATGCAGCAAAGTGTAGCGTAAGTATTTCCCTCAGTTTTGAGAACCAAGGTATCAATCCAGTAGGAGGCTCCTCAAAAGTCCCACGAACCTACACAAACAAACTGAGAACTCGCAACCAACGCAATAAAGGGGTTGCCAATCCCTTCACGGCCACTTGCGAAAGTGAGATCTAATAAATATAGTAAGATAAGATAAATATATTTTTGGTATTTTGTAAGATAGATGCAAAAAGTAGAGATGCAAATAAAGGTAGATTGAAATCAAATATGATAATAGATAGACCCAGGGCCCATAGGTTTCACTAGACGCTTCTCTCAAGATAGCATAAGTATTACGGTGGGTGAACAAATTACTGTCGAGCAATTGATAGAAAAGCGCATAGTTATGAGATTATCTAGGCATGATCATGTATATAGGCATCACGTCCATAACAAGTAGACCGACTCCTACCTGTATCTACTACTATTACTCCACACATCGACCGACTCCTGCCTGCATCTAGAGTATTAAGTTCATAAGAACAGAGTAACACATTAAGCAAGATGACATGATGTAGAGGGATAAACACATGCAATATGATATAAACCCCATCTTGTTATCCTCGATGGCAACAATACAATACGTGTCTTGCAATCCTTTCTGTCACTGGGTAAGAACACCGCAAGATTGAACCCAAAGCTAAGCTCTTCTCCCATGGCAAGAAAGACCAATCTAGTAGGCGAAACCAAACTGATAATTCGAAGAGACTTGCAAAGATAACTCAATCATACATAAAAGAATTCAGAGAAGATTCAAATATTATTCATAGATAAACTTGATCATAAACCCACAATTCATCGGATCTCGACAAACACACCGCAAAAAGAGTTTACATCGAATAGATCTCCACAAGAGAGGGGGAGAACATTGTATTGAGATCCAAAAAGAGAGAAGAAGCCATCTAGCTAATAACTATGGACCCGTAGGTCTGTGGTAAACTACTCACAACTCATCAGAGGGGCAAGGATGTTAATGTAGAGGCCCTCCATGCTTGATTCCCCCTCCGGCAGAGTGCCGGCGAAGGCTCCAAGATGGGATCTCGCGGATATAGAAGGTTATGGCGGTGGAAATTGTGTTTCATGGTGCTCCAGGATGTTTTCGGGGTACGTAGGTATATATAGGAAGAAGAAGTACGTCGGTGGCCGCCCGAGGGGCCCACGAGACAGGGGGCGCGCCCTATAGGGGGGGGGGGCGGCCCCCTATCTCGTGGGGCCCACGGGAGCTTCTTGACTTGCACTCCAAGCTCTCCAGATCAGGTTCGTTCCAAAAATCACGCTCCCGAAGGTTTCATTCCGTTTGGACTCCGTTTGATATTCCTTTTCTTTGAAATACTGAAATAGGCAAAAAAATAGCAATTTGGGCTAGGCCTCCAGTTAGTAGGTTAGTCCCAAAAATGATATAAATGTGTAAAATAAAGACCATAAACATCCAAAAGGGGTAATATAATAGCATGGAACAATCAAAAATTATAGATACGTTGGAGACGTATCAAGCATCCCCAAGCTTAATTCCTGCTCGTCCTCGAGTAGGTAAATGATAAAAAGAGAATTTTTGATGTGGAATGCTACCTAGCATAATTCATAATGCAATTTTCTTTATTGTGGCATGACTTATCAGATCCAAATGAATAGAAAATAAAAGTTCATATTGACATAAGAAATAGTAATACTTGAAGCATACTAATCAAAGTAATCATATCTTCTCAAAACAACATGGCTAAAGAAAAAGTTATCCCTACAAAATCATATAGTCTGGCTATGCTCTATCTTCATCACACAAAGTATTTAATCATGCACACCCCCGATGACAAGCCAAGCAATTGTTTCATACTTTAATAACCTCAAACTTTTTCAACTTTCACGCAATACATGAGCGTGAGCCATGGATATAGCACTATATGTGGAATAGAAGGGTGGTTGTGGAGAAGACAAAAAGGGAGAAGATAGTCTCACATCAACTAGGCGTATCAACGAGCTACGGAGATGCCCATTAATATACATCAATGTGAGTGAGTTGGGATTGCCATGCAACAGATGCACTAGAGCTATAAATATATGAAAGCTCAACAAAAGAAACTAAGTGGGTGTGCATCCAACTTGCTTGCTCACGAAGACCTAGGGCACATTGAGGAAGCCCATCATTGTAATATACAAGCCAAGTTCTATAATGAAAAATTCCCACTAGTATATGAAAGTGATAACATATGAGACTCTCTAACATGAAGATCATGGTGCTATTTTGAAGCACAAGTGTGGAAAAAGAGATAGTAGAATTGTCCCTTCTCTCTTTTTCTCTCATTTTTTCCTTTCCTTTTTTCTTTTTTTGGCCTTTTTTTTTTCTTTTTGGCCATTCTCTTTTTTTTTCTTTTTGTAAAGTCCGAAGTCTCATCCCGACTTGTGGGGGAATCATAGTCTTCATCATCCTTTCCTCACTAGGACAATGCTCTAATAATGAAGATCATCACACTTTTATGGATTTACAACTCAAAGCTAGAACAAGATATGACTCTATATGAATGCCTCCGGCGGTGTACCAGGATATGCAATGAATCAAGAGTGACATGTATGAAAATTATGAAGGTGGCCTTGCCACAAATACGATGTCAACTACATGATCATGCAAAAATCAATATGACAAAAGTAATGCGTGTCATATGAACAGAATGGTGGAAAGTTGCATGGCAATATATCTCGGAATGACTATGAAAATGCCATAATAGGTAGGTATGGTGGCTGTTTTGAGGAAGGTAAATGGTGGGTGTATGGTACCGGCAAAAGTTGCGCGGTACAAGAGACGCTAGCAATGGTGGAAGGCTGAAAGAGTGCCTATAATCCATGGACTCAACATTAATCAAAAGAACTCATATACTTGTTGCAAAAATTTAGAAGTCATCAAAAACCAAAGCACTACACGCATGCTCCTAGGGGGATAGAATGGTAGGAAAAGACCATCACTCGTCCCCGACCGCCACTCATAAGGAAGACAATCAATAAATAAAATTGTGCTCCAACTTCATCACAAAGCGGTTCACCATACGTGCATGCTACGGGAATCACAAACTTCAACACAAGCATTCTTTAAATTCATAATCACACAACTAGCATGACTTTAATATCACTACCTCCATATCTCAAAACAATTATCAAGCATCAAATTGATCATAGCATCCAATTCACTTTCTATGATAGTTTTTATTATACCCAACTTGGATGCTCATCATTCTAGGACCAATTTTAAGATCATAGCAAATACCATGCTGTTTTAAAAGACTCTCAAAATAATATAAGTGAAGCATGAGGGACTAGCAATTTCTTCAAAATTAAGACACCACCGTGCTCTAAAAGATATAAGTGAAGCACTAGAGCAAAAACTATCAAGCTCAAAAGATATAAGTGAAGCACATAGAGTATTCTAGCAAATTCTAATCAAATAGGCTTCTCCCAAAAGGTGTGTACAGCAATGATGATTGTGGTAAACTAAAAACCAAAGAATAATATAATACACAACGCTCCAAGCAAAACACATACATGTGGCGAATAAAATTATAGCTCCAAGTAAAGTTACCAATGAACGAAGACGAAAGAGGGGATGCCTTCCCGGGGCATCCCCAAGCTTAGGCTTTTGGCTATTCTTGAATATCTTGGGGTGCCATGGGCATCCCCAAGCTTAGGCTCTTGCCACTCCTTATTCCATAGTCCGTAAAAGCTTTACCCAAAACTTGGAAACTTCACAACACAAAACTCAACAGGAAATCTTATAAGCTCCGTTAGTGAAAGAAAACAAAACCACCACATAAGGTACTGCAATGAACTCATTATTTATTTATATTGGTGTTAAACCTACTGTATTCCAACTTCTTTATGGCTTATAAACTAATTTACTAGCCATAGATGCATTGAAACAAGGAAAGAACACACGAAAAACAGAATCTCTCAAAAACAGAATAGTCTGTAGCAATCTATAACTAACGCAAACTTCTGGAACTCTAAAAATCCTACCAAAATAGGAAGTCATGGAAAATTTGTTTATTGAACAGCAGCAAAAAGAATCAACGCAAAATCACGTTTCTGTGATTTAACAAAATTATATTCGTGCGTGCAAAGTTTCTGTTTTTCAGCAGAATCAAATAAACTATCATCATAGGTTATCCTATAGGTTCTACTTGGCACAAACACTAATTAAAAGATAAAAACACATCTAAACAGAAGGTAGATGCAAGATTTATTACTAAACAGGAGCAAAAACAAAAAACATAAAAAAAATTGGGTTGTCTCCCAACTAGCGCTCTTGTTTAACGCCCCTAGCTTGGCATAAAAACAAAGATAGATCTAACGAGTGCCGTCTTTGGCACTAAATTCATCAGTAGAGCACGCATGATAGATTCATAAGGTAATTTGACTTTCTTTCTTGGATGCTCCATGCCTTTCTTTAATGGAAATTGGAATCTAATATTCCCTTCCTTCATATCAATAATCGCACCAATCGTTCTAAGGAAAGGTCTACCAAGAATAATAGGGCAAGAAAGATTGCAATCTATATCAAGAACGATAAAATCTATGGGCACCAAATTTCTATTTGCAACAATAAGAACATCATTGATCCTTCCCATAGGCTTTTTAATGGTGGAATCCGCAAGGTGCAAATTTAAAGAGCAATCATCAAGATCATGGAAACCTAGAATATCACATAAAGTTTTCGGAATCGTGGAAACACTAGCACCCAAATCACACAAAGCAAAACACTCATAATCTTTAATTCTAATCTTTATAGTAGGTTCCCACTCATCATTAAGTTTTCTAGGTATAGAAACTTCCAAATTAAGTTTTTCATCATAAGATTGCATCAAGGCCTCAAGAATATGTTTGGTAAAAGCTTTATTTTGACTATAAACATGAGGAGAATTAACAACGGATTGCAACAAGGAAATACAACCTTTTAAAGAGCAATTATGATAATCAAATTCCTTGAAATCCGAGATAGTAGATTCAATATTATTAGAAGTTGAAGATTCTCCAATCTCACTTTTACCAAATTTAGCATTAAGATCTAAAGACTCCGAATTTTTGGGACGCCTTCTAGGCAAAGTTGATTCATCATCACTCCCATAATCATGAAATTTCATATTGCAAAACATAGATCTAATAGGAGACGCATCAATAACTTTAAGATCCTCATCATTATTTTCATGAAGACTAGAAGAACACGCTTTTATAAAGCTTTCTTTTTTAGCACGCAATCTAGCGGTTCTTTCCTTGCACTCATCAATGGAAATTCTGATTACTTTGAGAGACTCATTGATATCATGCTTAGGAGAAGAATATCCAAGTTTAAGAGCATTAACATCAAGCAAAAGTCTATCAACGTTCCTAGCCAAATCATCAACTTAGAGCAATTTTTCTTCAAGCAAAGCATTAAAATTCTTTTGAGAAATCATAAATTCTTTCACACTATTCTCAAAATCTGAGGGCATATTATTAAAATTACCATAAGAATTATTGTAGGAATTTCCATAATTATTAGAGGGATTACTAGGGAACGGTCTAGCATTAAAATTTCCTCTCTAAGCATTGTTTCCAAAACTATTCCTACCAACAAAATTCACATCCATAGATTCATTATTATTCTCAATCAAGGAAGACAAAGGCATATAATTGGGATCAAGAGGAGTATTTTTAGTAGCAAACATCTTCATAAGTTCATCCATCTTTCCACTCAAAACATTAATTTCTTCTATAGCTTGCACTTTTTTACTAGAAGATCTTTTGGTGAGCCATTGAGAATAATTAGCCATAATATTATCAAGCAATTTTGTAGCATCTCCTAACGTGATTTCCATAAAGGTGCCTCCCGCGGCTGAGTCTAAGAGATTTCTAGAAGCAAAGTTCAAACCGGCATAAAAAATTTGTATGATCATCCATAAATTCAAACCATGAGTAGGGCAATTGCGAAGCATCAATTTCATTCTTTCCCAAGATTGGGCAACATGCTCATGATCGAGTTGTTTAAAATTCATAATATCGTTTCTAAGAGTGATGATCTAAGCGGGAGGAAAATACTTAGAGATAAAAGCATCTTTGCACTTGTTCCAAGAATCAATACTATTTTTAGGCAAAGATGAAAACCAAACTTTAGCATGATCTCTAATTGAAAACAGAAATAACTTCAATTTGACAATATCGTTATCCGTATCTTTCTTCTTTTGCATATCACACAAATCAACAAAATTGTTTAGATGAGTAGCGGCATCTTCATTAGGAAGGCCGGCAAATTGATCTTTCATAACAAGATTCAGCAAAGCGGTATTGATTTCACAAGACTCAACATCATTAAGAGGAGTAATCGGAGTACTAAGGAAATCATTATTATTGGTATTCGAGAAGTCACACAACTTGGTATTATCTTGCGCCATGGCAACAAGTAATCCAACACACAAGAAAACAGAAAAAGGCAAGCGAAAAGAGAGGAGGAGATTGGGAAAGAGAGGGCGAATAAAACAGCAAGGGTGAAGTGGGGGAGAGGAAAACGAGAGGCAAATGGCAAATAATGTAAATGCGAGGGAGATGGGTTTGTGATGGGTACTTGGTATGTCTTGACTTGAGCGAAGACCTCCCCGGCAACGGCGCCAGAAATCCTTCTTGATACGTATTGAGCTTGCGTTGGTTTTCCTCAAAGAGGAGAGGGTGAGGCAGCAAAGTGTAGCGTAAGTATTTCCCTCAGTTTTTAGAACCAAGGTATAATTCCAGTAGGAGGCTCCTCAAAAGTCCCACGCACCTACACAAACAAACTAAGAACTCGCAACCAACGCAATAAAGGGGTTGTCAATCCCTTCACGGCCACTTGCGAAAGTGAGATCTAATAAAGATAGTAAGATAAGATAAATATATTTTTGGTATTTTGTAAGATAGATGCAAAAAGTAAAGATGCAAATAAAGGTAGATTGAAAGCAAATATGATAAGAGATAGACCCGGGGGCCATAGGTTTCACTAGAGGCTTCTCTCAAGATAGCATAAGTATTACGGTGGGTGAACAAATTACTGTCGAGCAATTGATAGAAAAGCACATAGTTATGAGATTATCTACGCATGATCATGTATATAGGCATCACATCCATAACAAGTAGACCGACTCCTGCCTGCATCTACTACTATTACTCCACACATCGACCGACTCCTGCCTGCATCTAGAGTATTAAGTTCATAATAACAGAGTAACACATTAAGCAAGATGACATGATGTAGAGGGATAAACACATGCAATATGGTATAAACCCCATCTTGTTATCCTCGATGGCAACAATACAATACGTGTCTTGCAATCCTTTCTGTCATTGGGTAAGAACACCGCAAAATTGAACCCAAAGCTAAGCACTTCTCACATGGCAAGAAAGACCAATCTAGTAGGCCAAACCAAACTGATAATTCGAAGAGACTTGCAAAGATAACTCAATCATACATAAAAGAATTCAGAGAAGATTCAAATATTATTCATACATAAACTTGATCATAAACCCATAATTCATCAGATCTCAACAAACACACCGCAAAAAGAGTTTACATCGAATAGATGTCCACAAGAGAGGGGGAGAACATTGTATTAAGATCCAAAAAGAGAGAAGAAGTCATCTAGCTAATAACTATGGACCCGTAGGTCTGTGGTAAACTACTCACAACTCATCAGAGGGGCAAGGATGTTGATGTAGAGGCCCTTCGTGCTTGATTCCCCCTCCGGCAGAGTGCCGGCGAAGGCTCCAAGATGGGATCTCGCGTATACAGAAGGTTACGGCGGTGGAAATTGTGTTTTGTGGTGCTCCTGGATGTTTTCGGGGTACGTAAGTATATATAGGAAGAAGAAGTACGTCGGTGGCCGCCCGAGGGGCCCACGAGACAGGGGGGCGTGCCCTACAAGGGGGCGCGGCCCCCTATCTCGTGGGGCCCTCGGGAGCTTCTTGACTTGCACTCCAAGCTCTTCGGATCAGGTTCGTTCCAAAAATCACGCTCCCGAAGGTTTCATTTCGTTTGGACTCCGTTTGATATTCCTTTTCTTCGAAATACTGAAATAGGCAAAAAAACAGCAATATGGGCTGCGCCTCCGGTTAGTAGGTTAGTCCCAAAAATGATATAAATGTGTAAAATAAAGCCCATAAACATCCAATAGGGGTAATATAATAGCATGGAACAATCAAAAATTGTAGATACGTTGGAGACGTATCACATGGCACCTTGTAGGCATCAACCAGGCCGTCCATGAAACGGGAGTGGTTGTAGGGGACAAAGCGGTAGATGGTGTACTTACTAGTACTCCCTCCGTTTATTTTACTAGTCTCTACTCTCTACTCTCTATCTCTACTCTCTACTTATACTCTCATAAAAAACCGAGTTGGTAATGATGGTGTGCCTACCATCTTGCAATAGAGACCGTCTGATCTATATCTGACGGATAGAAAGCAAACTATGGCAATTTTGCAAAAGTATACCCGCAGCTCTCTCATTCATCCTTATCCCCCACAACTTCATTGTTGAGTAAATAAAAAGGAAGCCTTTGGAACAATCTGGCATGGTGGCTCCTGTCGGCTTCCACTACTGTTGGTTGCTGCTAACGCGACAGTACGATCAGAGACCCTTCGATGAAACTGTGTGCGATGCCATAATCGCAAACGGTGGTGTAAAATAACCATCAAAAAAGGTGCAAAATGTTTGTGATGGAGGATGCATCAAACACGGTTCAGATTTTAGTTGCGTGTGCGATGCAGGGCAAATGGTTCAGCTCAAAATTAACTGTTTTTGATGAGGAGGAACAAAAGAAACGGGCAGCCAGATGAAGGTGTGTGCGATATACAACATACGGTTCACTCGGATGAACTGTTTGTGATTAGGCAACACAAAAGAAACAATCAGCCAGATGAAGGTATGTGCAATATATGGCATGCGGTTCGCTCGGATGAACTTTTGTGTTGAGACAAGAGAACAGAAATGGTTCAATATAGCAAGATGTGTGTGATATGCAGCAAACAGGTCTGTAATCAGAAATGCGTGCGAAGACTGATAATAGCACAGACGATTGCTTCTAGTAAGACATATGTGATATTCTCTGTGTACACAACATCTATTGGCCATTGGGGGACGGGCGGTCATCCGGATACGCCATTAGGATGCGAAGAGGCATCCTATCAGCAAGGACTAGTTGTTCCACCAGTAGCTCATGTAAGAAAACTCTCAAATTAAGTGTGCTCAGACTGGAGCAGCCATCAGATGGGTGACTAGATGGGAAGTTGTGTTGATGTTAAATTAACAGAGAGGGGATGGATCATATCTATCAAATTAAATGATTGATACGACCCATCCCATGAGTTAATTTAACCTCGAGGTCCTTATTTTTTTAACACATGTTAAAGAAGGTCTACTGCATTACTTTTTTACAATGTGCGATATATGGCATACAGTTGATCCATCCGACCTGTTTATGATGGAATAGGCCGTGCGTGTTGTGCGCAAATGTTTGCTAGTATTCAACCGATTGGGATTTATGAATTCATCACTGACGGGTTCCCTAGTGTGGTCCGTGTTCATCTGATCATCATCTACTTCTTGTGCTAGCTCGATGCTCCTTCTATGCTAAGTTTCCATTAATTGATGGCATTTTATGAACACGCCTTCGTTTCCCGCCATTTCCTCACCTGTTTCCCGCCACCCAGCAATATTGCGCATAGGCGGCATGCGACGCACGGAGGTGACAAACGCAACCTGTAGCACATCCACCTTTTCCAAGCATGCTAACCCACCAAAGTGCCGCCTTTGCCATCAACCCCATCGACGAGGAAAATGAGCAGGCGCCACGGCCCATCGAGGCCCAGGCGCTACCCGGGAACGTGATGGACGACACCGTGATGCGCATCACCGCCAGGGTTGAGCAGACGTTTGGTGTGTGGCGCTTGAGCGCCGTGGATCAAGATAGGCATGTCAGCGCCGACAGGCTGCAGCTCGCCGTACAACATGATCGATGGCGCGCCGCAGAGCAAGCTAGGCGCATCCGCGCCGATAGGCTGCGGCTTGCCGCACAGCGAGACCGTTGGAGCACCGCAGAGCGAGAGGTGCGGCGCGCCGCACATCAAGAGTGGATCCATCGGTGCTTGCCTGCTGTCAACACGGGTACACATCCCGTCAGTACCCCATTCCTCGCCAGGAGTGGGCAGAGGCTCAGCGCTGTACTTGCACCAGAGGCCGGCCGCGCCCTACTTGTACCGGACGCCCGCCGTGCCGTTCGCATGGGTGCCGCCGTTCGCCTTGTCCGCGGCCCGCTGGATGCCAACACGCTAGTCAGTAGGCTCGACCATCTCCTTGGCCCAGGTGTCCACTTGGGTGCAGTAGAGGAACATGGCCGTCGCATCCTCGAGCTGGTGATCTTCGATGACATAGCCAACTTGGAGCTCGAGAACACGCTCCAGACGTACCGCGAGCGTGTCGACCGCTTGGACGAACGCCTGCACGAGTTCAGGGACAGCCAAGAGCTATCGTAGGCAAGGGCTGCTGGTCATGGTCTCATGGACGCTGTCGGTGTCAAAACCGGCGGATCTCGGGTAGGGGGTCCCGAACTGTGCGTCTAGGCGGATGGTAACAGGAGACGAGGGACACGATGTTTTTACCCAGGTTCGGGCCCTCTTGATGGAGGTAAAACCCTACGTACTGCTTGATTAATATTGATGATATGGGTAGTACAAGAGTAGATCTACCACGAGATCAAGGAGGCTAAACCCTAGAAGCTAGCCTATGGTATGATTGTTGTAATGTATGTTGTCCTACAGATTAAAGCCCTCCGGTTTATATAGACACCGGAGAGGGCTAGGGTTACACATAGTCGGTTACAATGGTAGGAGATCTACATATCCGTATTGCCAAGCTTGCCTTCCATGCCAAGGAAAGTACCATCTGGACACGAGCCGGAGTCTTCAATCTTGTATCTTCGTAGTCTTGGAGTCCGGCGGATAATGATAGTCCGGCTGTCCGGACACCCCCTAGTCCAGGACTCCCTCAGTAGCCCCTGAACCAGTCTTCAATGACGATAAGTTCGGCATGCATAATGTTCGGCATTGCAAGGCGGGTTCCTCCCTTGAATAATCCAGAGAAGATCATGAACACCAGGATAGTGTCCGGCTCTGCAAAATAAATTCCACATTCCACCGTAGAGAGAATAAAATGTACACTTAGTTCAATCTGCTGACGTATTATGCGGCGTGACATCACACCGCCACCAGGCCTTTGTTTGAATTACTATACCACCTCAGCATGTTTAGCGAAGCGGTTTCCTTGGCACGTCTTGTCGAAGCAGAGATCGTGTTCCCCTTATTCCGGGATTCTCATCAATACGTGCGTGGGTAACCCAACCGCGCCATTGATGGTGGCACTTGGGAGATAAGCGAGTTTTACCAGGCTGGTGGGGGACGCATAGTTTTGTCCGCCTATATATAAGGGATAAGGATTCACCTTCTCACCTACGCCTTCTTCCTCCTTTGCTTATCCATCCCCGCGAACTCAAGCTCCAACACCCGAGCTCGCGCATCTCGCCTTGACCTTCTCCGAATATGTCCGGAGCGGGAGGTAAATGGTTAGCCTCCACCGTCAAGGAGGAGGACATCACCAAGCTGCGCAGCACCGGATACCTTTCCGGCGATATCGCGCATCGGCTGCCCGACGAGGGGCAGCTCATCCCTACCCCCGGGCCTCATGAGAGGGTCGTCTTCCTCCCCCACTTCCGCTCCATCCGTTTGTCCGGGGGCTCATGTTTTACTACGGCCAGGATTTCCACGATCTGGCACCGAACTTTATCCTCAACATCTCGGCGTTTATTGTCGTGTGCGAGGCCTTCCTCTGCATCCGGCCCCACTTCGGCCTGTGGCTCAAGACCTTCAACGTCAAGCCGAAGGTTGTGAAGGGTACGCAAGCGGAATGCGGAGGCGCCATGTTGGGCAAATTGCCCAACGTCCCTTGGCTGGAAGGGACCTTCGTGGACTCCGTCAAGGGGTGGCAATCGGGGTGGTTTTACATCACCGAGCCGCGCAAATCCACATTGGCGGCGGCCCCCCGAGTTTAGATCTGGCATCCCCACGCAGCTCACCTCCTGGAAAGAGAAGGGCTTGCAGTGGGGGAATCCGGTGGAGGTGACGGGACTCCGAGCATGTATCAAGAAGATGGTGAGCAATAGGCTCAGGCTCGTCGACGTGGTCCAAGTCATGCTCATCCGGCGGATCCTCCCATGCCAAGAACGGGCATTTAATTTGTGGGAGTTCAATCCGGAACAGCACCAGGCGCTAAGCGGGCTCTTCGATACAACATACGAAGGCGCCTGGAGGGTGCTGTTCAAGGGCACCGAAGCCCCCGCGTCCGCGACCAAAGACCGCGGATTCAGCTCGCAATATCCAACTGACGAGGTAAGTGATTCAACCCCATTACGGGACACTTGTGATAATTAGATTGACTCCAGTGAGGTTTCATTCTGCCTCTTCCTTTGACAGGAATGGATGGAGAAGGCCAAGCTGCTCATCAGCCCGGCTCCCATGCCAGAAGACCGAGTGGACGCCCGCTTAACAGGGCTGCTGGTTCCGGCACCGCACGTGGTGCCGGAGAAGAAGGCCAAGAAGGTGGCCGCGGGGACTCGAAAGAGTTCCCGCAATCAGGCGGCTGATGACGACGAGGACTCCTCCCCCGAAGACGAGGAGGAGGAGTACTCTCTCCCGGAGGAGGGAGAGAAGAAAAGGAAGGCTTCCCCCATCGGGGAGGCCGAAGGGTCCAAGAGGGGGAGAACTATCCCCCCGGACAGTTTCGCCAACATCAGTGTTGGTGAGGATGAGTGGCCTCCAAGGGCCAGGCGTCCGGCAAGATCGTAAGTATCCGGATCCTTGATGTGTAATTTCTTTTCTGTCGCGTAGTATCCTTCTAACGCCGCATTCTGCCCGTAGTCCGGCCAATGATGATCTCCCCGACTCATCGAGCGGGTCATTGGCCTCGTCGGATGTGAATTCCATCCCGACTGCCTCCACCCCACGCGCCGACGAGGGCGTCGAGGTGGGATCCCAGAGAGGGACCCATCAGGAGGAGGCTCCGGAGGCACCGTCAGGCAGCCTCCCGGACTTCCTGCCGGACTCTACATCGGAACCCGCAGTGGTTCCAGAGTCCGGCAAGCGGCCCCTTCGAAAGAAGGGCAGGACCGTGACGCCGGCGGCCTCCGTCCAACTGGAGGCGCCGGATAACCTGCTGGAGGCGCTTAAAGGCGCTTCCATCGAGGAAGAACACCGCACTATCATGAGTACGGTGATTGATAAGGTTCAGCTTGCTAAGAGCAGGCTGACCGAAGCCTGCAGCAGCCTTTTAACACGCTTTGAGGTAAGAAGTTAAAATTATGTAATATAATACCGCATAGACAGTAGCCCCTGATGCTTAGTTCGGTGTTCGGAAAGAAAAGCCGGACTAAGGATCTTTAACAAGATATACGCAGGGTTGCCTAAAATATGTCAATATGGGGATTGCAGGCTGCGCTGCTGACCTCTGCCGCGCTAACGACAGAGGTTGACATGCTGAAGAAGGATCTCGAGTGGTCCGAGCAAGAGCTCGGCCATGCAAAGAAGCAGCTCGAGGAAAAATAAGGTGAGTAACACCTCTTTGAATAAGTACCTTACAGAAAAGGATTTTGGTTGCAAATAAAATTAACAAGGATAATGTGTGTATTGCAGGGGCCACTAACGAGGTGGCAGCCCTGAAGGATGCTGTGTCCGCGGCCGAACGCAGTGCGGCCGCGGAACGGGCTGAGCGAGAAAAGCAAGAGGCACGGGTGGTGGAAGTTCGGCAAGAGCTCCAGGCTCTCATGGAAAAACATGAGAGTTTGGAGCGTGACTCCAAGACTCGAGAGTCCGAGCTTGCCTCGGCTCTCGAAAGTGCCAAGTCCGCCAAGGCCGAGGCCCGTAAGGCCCTTCAGGAGGTTGAGGACATAAAGAAGATAGCGGCAGGTAAGGCGTTTTCATGCAAAGCAGGCATGTTAATGTGAACTACCTGACACTTACCCGCATTCGGAGCTCTCCAGGGGCGTTTGCAGATCTACCGCGTAGTGCGTCTGATGCCGCCGCATTCTATCGTGGCGAGGAGGGGAGCTCGACGGAGAAGGTCTTCTGGTCTCAGTATACTGAGGCCGGCCATCCGGTGCCCCCAAGCGATCAGCTGAAGCAGCTGGTCGAACTCCACAAGGTAGCTGAGGAGGCCATGAAGGGCCTCATAGTCCGGCTGTGGCCTGGACAGGCCATGCCTGGTAGCTACTTTGGCCTCGTGCGGCGGCTGGTGGATGCATGCCCCAGGCTGGATGTAGTCAAGCGCTCCGCCTGTGTCGAAGGCGCTCGTCGGGCCCTTGCCCGCATAAAGGTGCAATGGGGCAAATTGGATGCGGAGAAGCTTCTCACGGACCCACCGCCACCGGGCAAGGAGTATCGCACGCCGGAGAAGTATTATAAAATTGTCCTGAAGGGAGCCTGCGATATTGCAGATGAGTGCTCCCGAAATGTAATCTTTGAGTGAACTCGCTGTTTATTTATCCTGTGCGCTGAAAACTTCGTTCATATGCGCCATGAGCAACGCTTGTTTAATTTAAAATATTACCTTCTATGCGGCCGTTTGTAAAATCTGAGAGATGGCAAGTCGTTGGCTTCAGCCCCCAAGCCACAAGTGCTGGGGTGTTCGGGATAAACTTGAGCACTCTTGTTCCCATTTTTGGGTCCATCCAGGGAGGCGCTCAACACGACGAACAAGGCAACCGGACTTATAATGCTTGAACACTCTCACTTAGCCATAGAATTCTATAATTTTAAATTTCGGCGAAGCCCCTGGTATTCGGAAGACCGAATCCGGGGCGCTATCCATGCCTTCATCGGACATTACCCGGAACTTCGCTCGAAGCGGCGTGAGTCATTAAGGACCCGAAAAAACCTCTCGAACAGCGACCAGTCTCTCGCCTTATCATGCCAGTCAGTTTTAGCTTTCTCCACTGAGGCGTTAGCCCGGCTCAACCGGGGCGCAATCGCAGTGGTTCTCCCAGTGCCACCTTAGCCGACAGAACGGAACGTAAGGCACCAAAACGTGGGAGCCGGGCAAACCCAACTATTGACCCAAGACATGATTTGGAGCCGATTCATATAATGCTATAAGTTCGGGGTGCCGCACTTGTGAAAGTGTTCAGACTTTATCACACCATAGAGTGGGGAACATAAGCCCCCGGTGTATTATGCCGTACCAAAATATACGGGTGCCAGATGTCATATAATGAGCATATATATATATAAAATGTGATGCAATTGCGATCATAAAGGTGCTGCATTATTAATGAAAGAAAAGTCTGCTAGTAGAGCGGACTGATACAAATAGTGCGGTAAGCAAGGGATTTGGACTAAATAAACATGTCCCCCTCCAGGGATGGGCTGCGGATTTGGTGTATATAATCGAATTTAATGCTCGTAATTGAGACCACCTGAGTGTTCGGCGCGGCCTTCTTTAGTCCCTGACTGTTGCATCATGAGTTCGGTAGGTTCACCGCCGGACAGGGCTTCTGGTTAACAGAGTCCTGTGTACAAAGAAGAAGAAAAATAATAAAAAAAGAGGTGCACATTTGCGAGCCCCCGGTGTGGTCGAACCGCACTCTGGGTCCGTTGTGATCGTGCCCCCTCCCCTGTGCCCATGGTATCTCCAAAGCGTAATGATGTACGCGGAGTGTTATTCTTGCGATCATATGCGGGCGAGGGTTGGGGCCGCATTGCTACGCGTGCTTTGATCGCGCCAGGTGGTCTTGGTTGGCATTGCTCCGGGTGCGCTTTGCTGTATCCGGCCGTTTAACGACCGGACTCGAGAATTGCCTCAGAAGGCTGCTCTGTACTTCTGCCGCGAGAGCCGCTGTATGTTCCTCCGTTCGGAGGGAGCGTTCCATATTCCCATTGACCGTGATGACTCCACAAGGGCCTGGCATCTTGAGCTTTAGGTATGCATAGTGTGGCACCGCGTTGAATTTGGCAAACGCGATTCGCCCGAGAAGAGCGTGATAGCCGCTGCGAAACGGGACTATGTCGAAGATTAACTCTTCGCTCCGGAAATTATCCGGGGATCCGAAGACCACTTCCAGTGTGACTGAGCCTGTGCAGTTGGCTTCCACTCCTGGTATGACACCTTTAAAGGTTGTCTTTGTAGGTTTAATCCTTGATGGGTCTATGCCCATTTTGCGCACTGTATCCTGATAAAGCAGGTTCAGGCTACTGCCGTCGTCCATCAGGACTCTCGTGAGGTGGAACCCATCGACGATTGGGTCTAAGACCAATGCGGCGAATCCGCCATGGCGTATGCTGGTCGGATGGTCTCTTAGATCGAAAGTGATCGGACAAGAGGACCATGGGATGAACTTTGGGGCGACTGGCTCCATCGCATAGACGTCCCTTAATGCGCGTTTCCTCTCCCTCTTGGGTATGTGGGTCGCGTATATCATATTCACCGTCCGTACTTGTGGGGGAAAACCCTTCTGTCCTCTGTTGTTCGGCGGCCGGGTCTCTTCCTCGTCATCGCTATTTAGCCCCTCATCATTGTTTTCGGCAATTAACTTGCCGGCCTGCTTGAACACCCAGCAATCTCTATTGGTGTGGTTAGCTGGCTTTTCAGAGGTGCCATGTATCTGGCATAAGCGGTCGAGTATTCGGTCCAGATTGGACGGACCCGGAGTGGTTCTTTTAAATGGCTTCTTCCGCTGACCGGGTTTAGAGCCCCGAAATCCGGCATTGACTGCCGTATCCTCCTTATCGTTGCCGTTAATTCGGCGCTTGTTTTGTTTCGACGTGACCTGCCGTTGTTGTCCTTAGTATCCGGACTGCCAGAATTTTTACGGAGATTGTTGCTGCGGGCTAGCCAGCTATCCTCTCCCGCACAAAAGCGGGTCATTAACGATGTGAGGGCTGCCATGGATTTCGGCTTTTCCTGCCCCAGGTGCCGGGCTAGCCATTCGTCCCGGATGTTATGTTTGAAGGCTGCAAGGGCCTCTGCGTCCGGACAATCGACGATTTGATTTTTCTTCATCAAGAACCGTGTCCAGAATTGTCTGGCCGATTCGTCTGGCTGCTGAATGATGTGGCTTAGGTCGTCGGCGTCTGGTGGTCACACATATGTGCCTTGGAAGTTATCAAGGAATGCGGCCTCTAGGTCTTCCCAACACCCAATTGACTCTGCGGGCAAGCTGTTGGGCCAATGCCGAGCTGGTCCTTTAAGCTTGAGTGGGAGGTACTTTATGGCGTGGAGATCGTCACCGCGGGCCATATGGATGTGGGGAAGATAGTCTTTGATCCACACCGCGGGGGTCTGTTGTGCCATCGTAAGATTCGATGTTTACGGGTTTAAACCCTTCGGGGATCTGATGATCCATTACTTCGTCAGTGAAGCATAACGGGTGTGCGGCGCCCCTGTATTGAGCGATATCGCGACGCAGCTCGAGAGAGCGCTGTCTGCTGTGTTCGGCCCGGCCGGGGTTATTGTATCCGGCACGACGGTATTCGTCGTGGGTCGTAGGGCGCCCACGTGATCCATAGATGGATCTGGATTGCCTTGCTTTGTCCTCCAATATGTCTCGCAAGTCCGGCGCGTTCCCTCTTGGCTTCATACTTTTGGAGCGATGCCGGGGTATGGTCTTGGCTGGGGGCCTGGATGCCTCTCTGTCACGACCACGGGGTGGTCGGTCAGCCATATCGTGCGCTGGTGATGGAGGTACGTATGCTTCCTCCTCTAATCGGGGGAGCAGCTTGCGTTTTGTGTAACTTTTGGAGGGACGTTCGAGTTTATACTCTTCGGCCGCGAGGACCTTGGTCCATCGATCGGCCAGCAGGTCCTGATCAGCTTGAAGCTGCTGCTGCTTTTTCTTTAGGCTATTTGCTGTGGCGATAAGCCTGCGCTTGAAGCTCTCTTGTTCGACGGGATCCTCGGGTACGACGAATTCGTCATCGTTGAGGCTTGCTTCGTGTTTGGAGGGAGGCATATAATTATGATCCTCAACCTCTTCGTCTGCCGCCCCCTCATGAGGGCTTGCTTCTGCATCCTCCTGCGCTGAGTCTTGCTGGAGGGGATTGTCTTCGGCACTCTCTGGAGTATTATTATCTCGTGTGCCGGAATCTCCATTCTTGCTGTGGCGAGATTTAGAGCGGCGCCGCTGACGCCGGCGCTTGGGCTGTTTCTTTAAGGGATCTGCCTCCTCTGTTTCTTCGCCGTCCCCATCTTTTGTGGTATCCACCATGTATACGTCATATGACGAGGTGGCCTTCCAGTGCCCTGTGGGCGCTGGTTCCTGTTCCTCTCCGGCATCGTGGTCCATAGCGTCGATGTCGTCGGAGTCATAGTCTAGCATGTCGGTTAGATCGTCGACAGTGGCTACAAAGTGGGTGGTGGGTGGGCTCTGAATTTCTTTGTCATCCGTATCCCAACTATCCTGGCCATAATCCGGCCAGGACTCTCCTGATAACGATAGATGCTTTAGTGAATTCAAGATATCGCCGAAAGGCGAGCATTGGAAGATGTCCGCGGCGGTGAATTCCATAACCGGCGCCCAATCCGGACCGATTGGTAGGGGCGCGGGAGGTTCGGAGTCCGGCGAGGAGTCCGGCGCCTCGGAATCACGAGTTTCGCAGGGGACAAGATTAGTGTTCGGCTCCATCGTCTATCCACCGGCCCTCGATCTAGGTGATCGGCTCCGGGCCAATGGCCGGAGCGGACCCGTGTGCGGCCACCAAGGCACTATTCGGTGGCAGAGCTAAATCATGCCCGTCGTCACAGTGCGGCGCGCTTGGCTGTGGCTCGAGTCCGTCGAAGATCAAGTCTCCGCGGACATCGGCTGTGAAGTTTAAGCTTCCCGATCTGACCTGACGGCCAGGGGCGTAGCTTTCGATCTGCTCCAGATGGCCAAGTGAATTGGCCTGCAGTGCGAAGCCGCCGAATACGAAGATCTGTCCGGGGAGAAAAGTCTCACCCTGGACAGCGTTGTTGGTTGAAGATGCCATCAAGCCTATCGGTGACGACACAGAGGAACTCTCAATGAAAGCACCAATGTCGGTGTCAAAACCGGCGGATCTCGGGTAGGGGGTCCCGAACTGTGCGTCTAGGCGGATGGTAACAGGAGACGAGGGACACGATGTTTTTACCCAGGTTCGGGCCCTCTCGATGGAGGTAAAACCCTACGTCCTGCTTGATTAATATTGATGATATGGGTAGTACAAGAGTAGATCTACCACGAGATCAAGGAGGCTAAACCCTAGAAGCTAGCCTATGGTATGATTGTTGTAATGTATGTTGTCCTACGGATTAAAGCCCTCCGGTTTATATAGACACCGGAGAGGGCTAGGGTTACACAGAGTCGGTTACAATGGTAGGAGATCTACATATCCGTATTGCCAAGCTTGCCTTCCACGCCAAGGAAAGTACCATCCACACATGAGCCGGAGTCTTCAATCTTGTATCTTCGTAGTCTTGGAGTCCGGCGGATAATGATAGTCCGGCTGTCCGGACACCCCCTAGTCCAGGACTCCCTCAGACGCATTTTATTTTGAAAAGTCGTTTCGACATGGATAGCTATGTATTCACAACAATCATAGTATTGCTTTGTTTCAATGAGTGTACTTTGTTTTCCATTCTTATATGTTCTATTTCAACGTGTGTATATACGCTTTCCATTCTGTATATGTGGATGATAACAGCTAGATTCAAATTAGTATACAAAAGTAGATAGAAAATGGAATTCATAATATATATATATATATATATATAATATAATATAATATCATCACATATACGTGATGATACTTAACTACTAGGTACAATGCATAAAATTGAAAACGAACAATACTAAAACTAATAATCTCTCCTGGGGCCAGTATTCTGGCAGCCCATCGCCAGCAGCTCCTTCATGCGAGGCGTCTTCCCAGTGTGGCGGCAGTACTCCGCCTCCTCCGCCTCGCAGCACTTGACGTACCGATCTGCCTCTTGCTGGCGGACGCGCGTGGCTGATTTTGCCATTTCGTTGGGCGCCCACCGAAGCTCCTTGTCGGTGGCACGCTGGAGCTTATCGGCCCACCTCCACGCAGCGACAAGGCACCCAGCGCGTATGACCTTCCTCGCGAAGTACCCGTGTTCGTACACCTCCTCGGCACGACAACGTGCCCGCCCCCAAAGCTCCGCCGCCTCCTTTTTCTAGGCGGCATCACGGGGTTCACATGCTGCCTGGTACCTGGCTTCCTCCTCCGCAATCTCCTTCTTGAACACCACTTTCCTGGCTTTCTCAGCCGGTTGCAGCGACTTCCACAGACAAAGATTGTAATGGCCCCAAAACCAATCCAAAGTTGGGGGTCCGGCGCAACCTCGTCAGGCGGCGCGTAGGGGTCCTTGTTGCTGCTAATCGAGTGAGCATCCTCGGGGGGCGGCCACTCCTCGTCGGCGCGTGGGCAATCCGGCGGCGCCATGGCAGAGATTTGAGAGAGAGAGAGAGGGCGAGCGAGGGGAGGATGTAGATAAGAATGCAGGCGGGATGATGTGAGCAAGGTAGTATTTATTGGCGGCCGGAATCTAGATCGATGGGGACAGTACGCACGCCAGTCGCTGGAATTTACGAGTACTGTAGTTTGAATTACACATGATTCCCGCAGCAAAATCCGTGTGTGAACATAATAGCTAATGGTTTCCAATACAGAACCGTGTCTGATTAATGATCCCCGCCACTCACCTACCAAACCTCGGGCCGCGAGAGAGAGTGCCAATTGTGTGGGGGCCAGTTGTCTTGCCAGATCTTTACATTTTCTTTTTTGAACACCAAATATTTACATCATCTGATGATTTTTTAACTCGCACACAAGTACACAAAAATATGATTTTTCAAACCGTTATGGTTAGGCGTTGCATGTAGATGTACTTCAAATTTGAATTACGGTCATTACATTGTTAGAAAATCACTTAAATGTCTTTAAAAGGTCAAATGACCCCTGAAATTTTCCAAATTTTCACATGACAGTTGTATTAGTGCATGTTAAACGTAGAAATTTTTTTTGAAGGCCGTAAGAGGAAGCTATCTCCCATTCGTCATCAAACATGCATTGTTCCCTCTCAGAACCACGAACCTTCTTGTGAGTTGCTCCGGTTTGTGAGGGGTGTGTGTCCAAACTTTTGTCAAATAGGCCAATTTTTCACCACATCATCTTGGTGGCATGAAATTAAATCAAGCAAGGTTTCATGTTTTTCTGATCATTTTTTTTAACTTTTTTGGAATTAAAATGCCATGGCACTCCATGCATGTGCCCATGCATTTAGACCAATATGTTTGAAAATTCCTTCTAATTTACTGCACATGGAATTAACTCGCACACAAGTACAGAAAAATAAGATTTTTCAAACCGTTATGGTTAGGCGTTGCATGTAAATGTAGTTCGAATTTGAACTACGATCATTAAATGGTTAGAGAATCACTTAAATGTCTTTAAAAGGTCAAATGACCCCTGAAATTTTCCAAATTTTCACATGACAGTTGTATTAGTGCACGTTCAACGTAGAAAAAAATCTGAAGGCCGTAAGTGGAAGCTATCCCTGTTCGTCATCAAACATGCATTGTTCCCTCTTGGAACCACGAACCTTCTAGTGAGTTGCTCCGGTTTATGAGGGGTGTGTGTCCAAACTTTCGTCAAACAGGCCAATTTTTACCATGTCATCATGGTGGCATGACATTAAATCAAGCAAGGTTTCATGTTTTTCTGATCATTTTTAAATTTTTTGGAATTAAAATGCCATGGCACTCCATGCGTGTGCCCATGCCTTAAGACCAATATGTTTGAAAAATCCTTCTAATTTACTACACATGGAATTGACTCGCTCACAACTACACAAAAAAATGATTTTTCAAACCGTTATGGTTAGACGTTGCATGTATATATGTACTTCCAATTTGAATTACAGTCATTAAATGGTTAGAAAATCACTTAAATGTCGTTAAAAGGTCAAATGACGCCTGAAATTTTCCGTATTTTCACATGACAGTTGTATTAGTGCACGTTAAGCATAGAAAAAAATTGAAGGCCGTAAGAGGAAGCTATCTCCCGTTCGTCATCAAATATGCATTGTCCCCTCTTGGAAACACGAACCTTTTAGTTAGTTGCTCCGGTTTGTGAGGTGTGTGTGTTCAAACTTTCGTCAAACAGGCCAATTATTTTACCACATCATCTTGGTGGCATGACATTAAATCAAGCAAGGTTTCATGTTTTTCCGATATTTTTTTAATTTTTTGGAATTAAAATGCCATGGCACTCCATGCATGTGCCCATGCCTTGAGACCAATATAATTGAAAATTCACATGGAATTAACTCGCACACAAGTACACAAAAGTATGATTTTCAAACCGTTTTGGTCAGGTGTTGCATGTATATTTAGTTCAAATTTGAATTACGGTCATTAAATGGTTAGAAACTCACTTAAATGTCTTTAAAATGTCAAATGACCCCAGAAAATTTCCAAATTTCCACATGACAGTTGTAATACTGCATGTTAAACATAGAAGAAAAAATTTGAAGGCTGTAAGAGGAAGCTATCTCCCATTCGTAAGAGGAAGCTATCTCCCGTTCGTCATCAAACATGCATTGTTCACTCTTGGAACCACGAACCTTCTAGTGAGTTGCTCCAGTTTGTGAGGGGTGTCTGTCCAAACTTTCATCAAAGAGACCAATTTATTTACCACATCATCTTGGTGGCATGACATTAAATCAAGCAAGGTTGCATGTTTTTCTAATCATTTTTTATTTTTTGGAATTAAAATGCCATGGCACTCCATGCATGTGCCCATGCCTTGAGACCAATATGTTTGAAAATTCCTTCTAATTTACTGCACATGGAATTAACTCGCCCACAAGTACACAGAAATATGATTTTTCAAACCATTTTGGTTAGGCGTTGCATGTAGATGTAGTTCAAATTTGAATTACGGTCATTAAATGGTTAGAAAATCACTTAAATGTCTTTAAAAGGTCAAATGACCCCTGAAATTTTCCAAATTTTGACATGACAGTTGTATCACTACTAGGGAAAAGGCTAGCAGCAGCGCGGGTTTTAGATGTATCAGTAGCGCGGGTACCCGCGCTACTAATACGGCGCTACAGCTAACTCATAGAAGTAGCGCGTGCGCACCCGCGCTACTGCTACACAAGTGTAGCAGCAGCGCGGTTATGGGAAGCTCGCTACCGCTAGTAGCGCTAGCGCTCTTTGGCAGGACGCGCTACTGCTATTGAGGCGCTGCTGCTAACTTTTGTACACTCGCTACTGCTAATTTAAGTAGTTTTTTTGGCATATTTGTTTTGTATTTGAACCGGCTTTGTAGAAGAATCTTTAGCACATAGAAATGTCATCATGATACAAATACAAATGCCTGCGAGACCACAAATGTAATCATAGCATGTACATACAAATAGTCTCTTCATAATCATCATCCAACGCAAAGTGATATCTTGTCATCATCTCGAAAATAGCAATACATGCAAGTCTCGAATACTAGCAACTACAACAATGTCATCCATCTAAACAAAGGTATACGCAAGAAGTGCTATCACTATGAGTGAGAGCGGAACCATGCAGTACATGAGGTGGCGGTTACAAGTCCTCTCTCGCGCTAGCGTGAACCTCAAGTAACTAGCTTCTCCTTCTTGTCTGCTTTTGAAGCCTTTATGGCTGGCGCCCATGAACCCATTCACTTGCGCCTGACACTCATGCCACTCGTTGTACACCCCCGGAACCTTCCCTTTGTACACGACATAGCATTTCCATCTCGCCATCAAGAAACTAGGTACCTGTTAGAGATGCATGTTCATGAAGAGGATGTACAATCATATATATGCAACAAAATATACTAGAGCAACACCAAAAAAGAAAGGTCAGCAACTAGATGCAACATATACAGTACGCAAATTAATTAACTAGAGGTACGCAGGTCATCGTACACAAACTAACAAAGTAGCGTTACACAAGTTCGGCAGGGACCGTGGACATCACAAAGTTTCATCGCTACAAAAAGTATACAAGTTCAACCGACACATATCATCATCATCGGCATCATAAATCACTAGAAGTTCCATCCTTCCATATCATCGAGGACGAACCCTAGCTGCTTGAACGGAGTGAGGTCTAGACGGTTCATGCCTATGCGGGTTCGGACGTCATCTCGCGATATAGGGCCGTGGTGGAACATCCCCTTCTCATCGATGACTTCTTTCATGATGATCATCGCAATGTCGCTTTGGATGCGAAAGAAGTCATCTCTAAGTTTATAATTCGCTTCTCCATGAGATTCTAGCCACTTGTGGATATGATCATCATTTCTGCTGTTAATGCGAAGCTTTTGGTGATCCGTGTTGAACTGAATCATGAGATGGACGATGTAGAATCCATCCTTCTTGCTTCGTTTTGGGACATGGATGCAGGAGAAGTTAGTTTTATGCGCGAAACCCATCTTCTTGTTCCTTTGTTTCCTGATATGCATGTGGCCACCTCTAAAGCTGAAGCCTTGGAGAGCATCATCTAGAATATTCATTATGTGGGTGTAGTCCTTTTTCTCGTAGTCTCTGGAAGGGTCAAAATACACGGTGTGGGAAGACTTGCGGGTAAAGAATGATAAGGACGGAGTGCCCGTTGCTGCGGGGAAAAGACACCTCAAATTATTCCCCATATGAGAGAGAAGGAATGATGGAAATGTACGAAAGGGTTGTCCGGAACTGACTTACTTTGGATGATAAGGCACGAGGACAATTTCCCGGTCCTTATTCTGTACCATGAAGTTTTGGAGGTACTCCCTAGCAGTTTCACGCTCAAAGTCGCCGAGACTCAAGAAAGACTCGTGCATGTAGTACGGATCCGGCACACAGATTTGCGAGACTTCTTCACTCTTCGTGACGGAGCTCATATGTAGCGCAAAAAGGCGGACGATAGTAAAATCAAGCCGCCTTGTTAGAAACATCTCAAAGATATGGTCAAACCGCAGGAAGAACACCTCCGCGGGCCGTGTGTCGACGTAGCACTTCCCCTCAGGCACACGAGCCGCGTATGTCGGATATCCTGGATCCTTTGAGGCTAGTAGGCTTTTCTCAGTCGACAACACATGGTCGTGCAGTCTCCTGAGATCCCCTGATAGTGCCTCCAGCGGTTTCGGCGGTAGCATCGGCTCGCCCGTGAGATGGAACATGACCGCACCTTTCACGGGTACACGCTCTTCAGAATGCATCGTCTAGCTGCTGTGTGCTCTGGCTTATTTGGAGGCAGTTACCTTCCCCGATCTCTTCCTCTCCTTTTTCTTGGGCACACCTTCCAGACCCTTCCTTAACCCCTGCCCAAGTGTTCCCGGGCTAAGTACTGTACGACCCTCGCACCCGGCTAGTTGAGCCTGTGTTGAGGCGGCATCTTCAGGCGTGTCCTGTGAGGATTTCACGAAGAGAGACTTTTTGCAATCCATGGTACGGCCCTGCCCGGGCATATCATCCGTATCCTCATTAGCAAGCTGATAGCCCGATTCGTCATATGGTTGACTCATCATATCTATGTCATAGTCATACGCGTTTGTATTGAGGTAATCCATAGGGTCGACCTCCGTCTCATCATCCATTCTCTGTTCTACAGGAGAAATTACATCAGCCAGTACTATTGCACCCCCTTCATCATGTCGTCCGCCGCTCTCATCCGGCAGTACTATAGGAGCTGGTAATTGCGTAGGTGGGGTGGTGGTCTCCGCACATGCTTGTTGATGTGTGGTAGTTATTGGTGTGCTCTCGGCCGGCTCCAGACGAATAAGATTCTTCGGCCATAGCAGCACCCAACCCTTGCAGCGTCCAATCCGCGGCGGGGTCTCGTCGTCCGCTCCCACATGCTGTATTGGAGGAGGCAAATCCTCGTGCCCCGATTTCACACTGGTCAAGCTAACCCTGAAGTGACCAGCGAGGATCGGCTGGTTGTGGAATGTGCATTGAGAGGGGTCCATTATCATCCCCTTCCCCACGTCCACCTTCTGGCCTTTGATCAAGTAGAGTATGGTGCATGGGGTTTCTTTCGCCTGCAAACACATATGTCTATGGTGTAAAACAACCGAAAGGCAACAAAAATGGAATATTATCTATATATATATATATATGTTGGTGCGACATGTAATTACCGTGACGGCGTCGAGCTCAGCCAAAGACGAAGGCCCACCTAGCGCGCCTGAGACTGAGGACGGGCTGCTATGAGCGGGAGCGGCTGCGAGAGGAGGCCCGGTTGCTTGAGCAAGTGATGGTGTGATGGTGTTGTTGTTCATGGAGTTGCTCGCGACGAAACTGGGCATCGGGAAATCATGCACCGTCTTGTCTGGATTTTCCTTCGCCCAGTTGATGATAACTGGAACCAAGTTAGTAGCAAAATCATTTCTGCAGGCAATTACAGCTGCATTGACTGCCTGCTATAGCAACTCATATTTGTCCTCGGCTGCTTTTTTCGCGTCCTCAGCTGCTTTTTTCTCGACCGCAAGCTTCACCTTTGCATCGATGTCCGCCTGACTAAACTTGTTTTTCTGCTTCTTGGCCTCCGGGCCGTCGTTGTAAAACACCTTCCACATGGCGCCGTCTCCAGCGCCGTGCACATGACCATATTGCGGCCGCTCGTCCAACGGGAGTCCCTTAAGTTCGTTCAAGGCCCGGTTGAGAGGGGTGGCCCACTTGGGCCTCATCGGAGAAGTAGGGCTTTTGGCTGCAAGCCAGTGTTGTTTCTCCAATAGTCTAATCAATTTCCTCGTGATCTTGTCCGTGTAAAAAACCTTTTTCTCCTTGTCCCACTTGTAGCGGGCCCTGATGAAGTCATGCTCCAAGGGGTTGGTGAACTTCGCGAAGGGGTCTGGGAGACACGCGGCTTCACGTTCCGCGTCCTCCTTATCCCATATGGGCCTTTTACCGAGGTAGCCACGGCTTCCAAGGCGATGCTTCCCCGTGTTCCTTTGCTGAAGGCTTTTGAATTTCCCAGCCTTAGCCTTGGCTGCCTCGGTAGCGCAAGTGTCCTTGAACTTTTCGAACTCCTCTTCCGTAAGTGTCGGATTTTCCTCCAGAATCTTGGACAGGGGTTCATCAGCCTCAATAGCTCGTTTCACCCTCCCTTTCTAGGAGGCCAAATCATTGCTAAACATGCCCATGGCGTGATTGTTAATCTTTTTCATCTTCGGATCATCCCACGGTAGTTCTATGTTATCATCCCGGTCGGGGAACTTGAATCTCTTGTGCAACTTCGTTAGGAGCAACTGCGTCAAATGTTCTTTACTCCTTAAGTCATCGTCGTTGATGCTCGCGCATTCCCGTAGGATGCATCCTACTTGGTTCCCATAACACTTGCGAGGTTCTTCCGGCTCTAACGGCTCAAACTTGCCAGGTGCCATCTTTGTGATCACAAGTCGTCCAATCCCTAGTTTGTTAGGTTTTCGTATCCTCTACTTCTTATGCTTCCTCTTTTCGGTAGCGGCATCGGGGCCGGTACCTTCCCCGCCGGTACCTTCCCCGCCAGTACCTTCCCCACCGGTCTCGGCGCCGCCATTGGTGCCGGCGCCGTCGGTGTCGATGTCGGCGTTAGTGCCATCATCGAGGCCGACCTGCAAACCTTGCTTAGCAGTCAAATAGTCGAGGTACTCTTGTTCACCCTCATAATCCATCTCGTCTGCATCTTGGTCAGAAGGCCCAGTTTCTTCGTTGTTCGACATGTTTCCTATGATTAAGTGGCCTCATTTATTTCTAAAAGTATGAATAAATGAGAAATGACATAAAAAGAAATCTATGTGCTAGCACTCGATATGCCAACTATGTAGCACAAATCATGCCTTTATTCACGAGAAATTTCGGCATGACCTTTGCTAAAAAATGGACATATCGAGCACCTGAAATTCACCGAAACGGAAATGAATCAACATTCCGGCGTAACATAGGCCACTCGGATCATTTTCCAAACATGACATGTCCAAAACATGACATATGCACATATCACATGTCCAGTTCAAATTTCCATATAAATTCAGCTAATTTTGAAACCTAGCTAAATTCATAACTAAATAGATAACCTAATTAATTAACATGAAGAACCCTAGCAGAGAGGGGGGGTTTACAGAGAGTGCAGGGGCAAGGAGGCAGGCCCGACGACGGCCGGCAGGGGAGAGGAGGGAGGCGAGGGCCAACGGGTCGGGGGCGAGCGCGCTCGGTCGGGGGCGAGCGCCGTGGTCGGGGGCTAGCGCCGGCGCCGGAGTCGGGGTCGAGGGCCGGGACGGGGGCGAGCGCTGGGGCTAGCGCCGGCGCCGGTGGAGTCGGGGGCGAGCGCCGGGGCCGGGTCGGGCGCGGCGGAGCGACGGGGGAGAGAGAGTGGGGATTTGGGGGAAAAATGGCGGGATGAAGCTGGGCGAGTGAGAATTTTGGGTTAAGTGGACGTAGCAGTAGCGCGTTATGCCAAAAGGCGCTGCTACTAAATTCTGTAGCTGCAGCGGTTTCGTAGAAACGCGCTACTACTATGATGCGTAGCTGCAGCGGTTTATGAGAAACTCGCTACTACTATGATGCGTAGCTGCAGCAGTTTATGAGAAACACGCTACTACTAAGATCTAGCTGCAGCGGTTTTGTAGAAACACGCCGCTACTGCCGTCGCTACTACCAGTTTTCCTTTTTCTTTTCCTTTATTTTATCCCACTTTTATTTCCCGAGGGCAGTGAACGAAGGGAGGGCGATATATATTGCATCATTTGACAGTTAAATATGTATGCAAAATAGGAACATATATATTACACATCATTGGACCCATGCATAATAATGGCTAAGTGTGTATACAAAATAGGAACATATATATATTACACATCATTGGACCCATAACATACGTTTCCTCAGTGCTGACGTTTTCGTTTTTGAGTCAGCTTCTTTCCCTTCTTGTTCGGCGAAGAATAATTGAGCCCCTCATCGTGACTTTGCCTTTTCCATGGAGTACGATTTTTCTTAGGTAATGTAGTATTGATTCTTCTTTTGACGTATACTTCATCATCATCGTCATCTTCCCTCATTGGGTTGCCGTACTGATCATAGTCTTCCTCGTTGGCGACTCCATCCATTCCAATGATGTTCCTTTTGCCTCTCCTCACGACAACACGGCTGGGATTGCGCGGGTCAGTTATGAAGAAGCATTGTGTCACGTGCTTAGCGTGTACCCATGGCTCGTTTTTTGCGATAGCGTTCACGGTAGCGCTCTTGGCGTCGGGTATAGTCATGGTAGTGAACATCCGGCTTTCTCTTTCGACATTCTTAGCCCATCTGACACAGAACATCGTCGTGTTGTGCAGTCCAGAGTATTCAAGCTCCCAGATCTCCTCGACCCTTCCATAAAATCGTTCAGTTGTGCCGTTGTCGCTGCCAGTCATGCATTCCATCGTCACCCCTGAGTTCTGATCATCACTGTCCATATCTTTTGCCTCCGTGTAGAATGTGTATCCGTTGATATCATATGCCTGATAGGTTACGAGGTTGGGCGAGGGGCCATGTGCTAAGGCATATATGAGCAATCCATCCTTAGAGCCCTCCTCCGGGGAATTAGCAATAATATGGTCTTTGAACCAATGCAAGAAATTCGAGTTGTGCTCTCTAGTAACTTCGGCGTCCGTACTGCATACCCCCCGGTCATGATACTTCTTTGCGATAATTTCTTTGTGCAGTGCCACGAAAGGATCTACCTCGTCTAGGTGTTGTAGCACTACCAAGTTTGCTCTATCAAAGTCGCTGCGTCGATCTGAGTATGCCACGTGCAGTTCCCTGCGACCGTTGCAGTGACCATCTACTTCGAGCCTCCCATCGTGCTTGTTAACGGGCAAACCAACACTAACACCAGGCGGCTGGTCTGCGCCATATAGAAAATTCTCAGAGAAAGAGATGCACTCTTGTGCCAAATAGCCCTGGACGATGCTTCCATCCGGACGGGACATGTTACGAACGAATCCTTTGATGATCCCATTCATCCTCTCAAACGGCATCATGTTGTGCAGGAATGACGGCCCCAGGTCTATTATGTCATCCACAATATGGACACACAGATGCACCATCACGTCGAAGAACGCGGGCGGGAAGTACATCTCAAGCTCATTCAGTATCACAACGATCTCTTCCTGTAGCCTTTGGAGCTGCTTCACACTGATCGACTTTCCAGAGATGACATCGAAAAAGTTGTAGAGACCAATAAGCGTGTCACGGACGTGCTTGTCCATTATCCCTCTAAGGGCAACAGGTAGTATCTGCGTCATCATCACATGACAGTCATGAGACTTCATCCCGCTGAACCTTTTCTTATCCGTGTCTAGATATCTGCCTATCTTGCCATAGTAACCGGAACTAACTTTCACTCCGGTAAGGCACTTAAAGAATTGATTGATCTCAGCCTGACTTAAGGTGAAGCAAGAGGGGGGCAATAATCCTCTTTCTTTAATTTCTTGCCCTTCTTCTCCCGTGCCTCTGTCTCCGTCTCTGTCTCGTCTGACATTTTACGGGGCGGCATGTGCAGATCTTCCCTGATTTTCAAATCTTGCAAGTCTTTTCTCGCCTTCGGCCCATCCTTGGTCTTATCCGACATGTTCATCAGTGTTGCGAGCAAGCTCTCAAGGACATTCTTACATATATGCATTTGATCAAGGCAATGAGGTGTATCGTGTTTGTGCCAGTACTCCAAGTCCCAGAACACAGACCTTGTCTTCCATACCTTCAGCAGTGGCTCCGGCGCCTTTCTCATCGTCTTTCCTGGCGCGGGGCACTCCTTCCAGTTTTTCAACAACTCATCGATTTCGGCACCGCTCCGCTTACGTGGAGGTCCTCGATGCTCAGCGTGACCATTGAATAGATCTCCACGGTTTCTCCACGGGTCGTCCTGTTCAAGCCATCTTCGATGCCCCATGTACACGATTTTCCCAGACCCGCCATCTTTCGTTGACGTTAGCTGCTGAGACGTTGTATCATCCATGCACCGCGTGCATCCGCAATATCCATGGCACACCTGGCCTGCCACATATCCGTAACCGAGATAGTCCTGCACTGTCGTGATCAGCGCGGCTCTCATGTTGAAATACTCACCTTTGCTGGCGTCCCATGTCTTGGCCGGTGTTTTCCATAACGTGTCTAACTCCTCTTGAAGTAGCCCCAGATACAAATTAATATTATTTCCTGGTTGTTTCGGCCCTTGAATAAGCATGCTCATGTGAATGTACTTCGATATCATGCACAACCAGGGGGGAGGTTGTACATCCATACAAACACGGGCCATGTACTATGGTTGGTGTTCTGGTTGCCAAACGGATTCATGCCATCGGTACACGCACCGAGCACGATGTTCCTTGCATCACATTCAAAATACCGATAGAAGCTGTTCAACGCTCTCCACTGGCTTCCATCCTTCACGTGTCTCAGCTTCGGATCATCTCCATCGTTGGGCTTCTTCCTCTCCGCGTGCCAGCGCATTAGCTTTGCTTCCTTGGGATCTACAAAATACCTCTGGAGACGGGGAGTGATTGGCAAGTACCATACAACTTTCTGGGGACATTTCTTCCCGGCCTTCTTGTATCGAGAAGCATTGCACACCGGACAACTTGTTTTTTCCGCGTGCTCCTTCCGATAAATTATGCAATCGTTGATGCATGCATGGTATCTAACGTGTGGCAGATCAAGAGGGCACACGATCTTCTTGGCCTCATCAACACTAGTAGGACATAGATTACCCGCGGGAAGAACATCCTTTAGGTACTTGAGATGCTCATCGAGGCTAGTGTCGGTCCATTTGTTTTTAGCCTTCGTCTTCAGGAGTTGGAGCGTGAAACTCAACCGGGTCACCTCAGGATTACAACCATCATACAATGGAGTGTTCGAGTCTACCACCAGTTGCTCCAGCTTAGCCTCCTCTCTAGAAGTAGCTCTCTCAGTACTCGTCTCCTTGCGAAGCAATGCTTGAACATGAGGGTCCCGCACAATTGAACTTAGTACCGACGAACTCTGCTGCGTGGAGTCCATGTCGTTCTCTCCGCCGCCATGTCCGGCCCCTTCTCCTCCGCCATGTCCGGCCCCTTCTCCGCTGCCATGTCCGGCCTCTTCCCCACCGCCATTATCGATCTTCTCTTCGTCTTGCCCCGTGTCATCATTGCCTGCCCTGTCAGCATCCTCAACATCGTCATCCTCATCTTCAATTATCCACCGAGTATAGCCATCCATGAAACTAGTCATGAGCAGGTGCGCTTCGACACGACCATCGTCATGGGGGTCGAGCCAAACTATTCCTTTGCATTTTCGACACGGACATAAAACCTCTGTCCGGTTATTTTCTTTCATGTCTTGCACCGCCGACCGCAACCACCTGTCCACCATCGTTCCACTGACCATCGTCAACTCTGCACGGTAATAATAAAAAAATTGATTGTGAAAATGCATGCATGCATCAAAGTCATAAAAAAATTTGGCATGATCTTCCCTAAAAATAGGACATATATGGATCTAGAGTTTGCCCGGAATTCGCCGAAACGGAAATAAATCGACATTTCGGCAAAACATAGGCAACTCAAAAGCACAATTTGGCGGCGTCAACTCATGCCACACACACAATTTCCACAAACATATCACACACACATAAACACATTTCCATTTTACAAAAGCATGAAATTTTCATCACCTCTATCTCGATGGCCGGAGATGATGTTGTAGGGAGATCAAAAGTGCACAAAGCTCTTCTTGACAAAGATAGATCTAGTTAGGGGGCAAATAGGTCACTTAACTAAATCCTACATCTACCTAGCTACCTAATTTGGAAGGAGACAACTTCAACTAGTGGAGGGGGAAGGAAAAAGAGAAAGGAGATGCATTAATGGAGGTGGTGTAGTTATGTAGGAGTAATGAAGAGAGAGAAGGTGGATAGAGAAGAGAGAGAGTAATGGGGGAGAAGTATTGAGAAGAAGAAGAGTGAGAGTGGGAGGATGTGGTGGAGGGAAGAGAGGAGAGGGGGAGGTAGGGGGAAGGGAAAAGAGGAGGGGGAGGGGAGGGACGGGTGGGGAAAGGTGTTGGGTTGGTGGGGTTAGCAGTAGCGCGGGAGAGAAAACGCGCTGCTGCTAAGTACTTAGCAGCAGCGTGCTTCGCGGTAAGGCGCTACTTCTAACTGGGACAAAAAATTGTGGCAATTTGAAACTTACCAGCAGCGATCTCGAGGAAAGCGTGCTACTGCTACCTACTTAGCAGTAGCGCTGTTTTCGCGACCGCGCTACTGCTACTTAGAGTTAGGGGAACACCGCCGGTCGATATTTGTAGCAGCGCATTTCTGGTCGAGCGCGCTACTGCTAAATCCTTATCAGCAGCGAGTTTACGTAACACACGCTACAACTACTTAGCAGCAGCGCTCTATTTTGAACCACGCTGCTGCTAAGATTCTGTGTATAGGCTTTTCCCTAGTAGTGTATTAGTGCACGTTAAACGTAGAAAAAATTAGAAGGCTGTAAGAGGAAGCTATCTTCCGTTCGTCATCAAACATGCATTGTTCCCTCTTGGAACCACGAACCTTCTAGTGAGTTGCTCGGGGTTGTGAGGGGTGTGTGTCCAAACTTTCGTAAAACATGCCAATATCTTTACCACATCATCTTGGTCGCAGGCCATTACATCAACCAAGGTTTCATGTTTTTCTGATCATTTTTTTATTTTTTGGAATTAAAATGCCATGTCACTCCATGCATACGTATGCATTTGTCCATGTCGTGAGACCAATATGTTTGAAAATTCCTTCTAATTTAGTGCACATGGAATTAACTCGCACACAAGTACACAAATATGATTGTTCAAATCGTTTTGGTTACGCGTTGCATGTAGATATAGTTCAAATTTTAATTACGGTCATTAAATGGTTAGAAAATCACTTAGATGTCTTTAAAAGGTCAAATGACCCCTAGAATTGTCCAAAATTTCACATTACAGTTGTAGTAGTGCACGTTAGACAGAAAAAAATTGAACGCCGTATGAGGAAGCTATCTCCCGTTCGTCATCAAACATGCATTGTTCCCTCTCAGAACCACGAGCCTTCTAGTGAGTTGCTCCGGTTCGTGAGGGGTGTGTGTCCAAACTTTTGTCAAACATGCCAATTTATTTACCACATCATCTTGGTGGCATGACATTAAATCAAGCAAGGTTTCATGTTTTTTTGATAATTTTTTAATTTTTTGGAATTAAAATGCCATGGCACTCCATGCATGTGCCCATGCCTTGAGACCAATATATTTGAAAATTCCTTCTAATTTACTGCACATGGAATTAACTTGGACACAAGTACACAAAAGTATGATTTTCAAACCGTTTTGGTTAGGCGTTGCATGTAGATGTAGTTCAAATTTGAACTACGGTCATTAAATGGTTAGAAAATCACTTAAATGTCTTTAAAAGGTCAAATGACCCCAGAAACTTTCCAAATTTTCACATGACAGTTGTAATAGTGCACGTTAAACGTAGAAAAAAATTTGAAGGCCGTAAGAGGAATTTATCTCCCGTTCGTCATCAAACATGCATTGTTCCCTCTTGGAACCACGAACCTTCTAGTGAGTTGCTCCGGTTTGTGAGGGGTGTGTGTCCAAACTTTCGTCAAACATGCCAATTTTTTCACCACATCATCTTGGTGGCATGACATTAAATCAAGCAAGGTTTCATATTTTTCTGATCATTTTTCATTTTTTTGGAACTAAAATTCCATGGCACTCCATGCATGTGCCCATGCCTTGAGACCAATATGTTTGAAAATTCCTTCTAATTTACTGCACATGGAATTAGCTCGCACACAAGTACACAAATATGATTGTTCAAATCGTTTTGGTTACGCGTTGCATGTAGATATAGTTCAAATTTTAATTACGGTCATTAAATGGTTAGAAAATCACTTAGATGTCTTTAAAAGGTCAAATGACCCCTAGAATTGTCCAAAATTTCACATTACAGTTGTAGTAGTGCACGTTAGACAGAAAAAAATTGAACGCCGTATGAGGAAGCTATCTCCCGTTCGTCATCAAACATGCATTGTTCCCTCTCAGAACCACGAGCCTTCTAGTGAGTTGCTCCGGTTCGTGAGGGGTGTGTGTCCAAACTTTTGTCAAACATGCCAATTTATTTACCACATCATCTTGGTGGCATGACATTAAATCAAGCAAGGTTTCATGTTTTTTTGATAATTTTTTAATTTTTTGGAATTAAAATGCCATGGCACTCCATGCATGTGCCCATGCCTTGAGACCAATATATTTGAAAATTCCTTCTAATTTACTGCACATGGAATTAACTTGGACACAAGTACACAAAAGTATGATTTTCAAACCGTTTTGGTTAGGCGTTGCATGTAGATGTAGTTCAAATTTGAACTACGGTCATTAAATGGTTAGAAAATCACTTAAATGTCTTTAAAAGGTCAAATGACCCCAGAAACTTTCCAAATTTTCACATGACAGTTGTAATAGTGCACGTTAAACGTAGAAAAAAATTTGAAGGCCGTAAGAGGAATTTATCTCCCGTTCGTCATCAAACATGCATTGTTCCCTCTTGGAACCACGAACCTTCTAGTGAGTTGCTCCGGTTTGTGAGGGGTGTGTGTCCAAACTTTCGTCAAACATGCCAATTTTTTCACCACATCATCTTGGTGGCATGACATTAAATCAAGCAAGGTTTCATATTTTTCTGATCATTTTTCATTTTTTTGGAACTAAAATTCCATGGCACTCCATGCATGTGCCCATGCCTTGAGACCAATATGTTTGAAAATTCCTTCTAATTTACTGCACATGGAATTAGCTCGCACACAAGTACACAAAAATATGATTTTTCAAACCGTTATGGTTAGACGTTGCATGTAGATGTAGTCCAAAATTGAATTATGGTCATTAAATGGTTAGAAAATCACTTAAATGTCTTTAAAAGGTCAAATGACCCCTTAAGTTTTCGAAATTTTCACATGGCAGTTGTATTAGTGCACGTTAAACGTAGAATTTTTTTTAAGGCCGTAAGAGGAAGCTATGTCCCGTTCGTCATCAAACATGCATTGTTCACTCTTGGAACCACGAACCTTCTAGTGAGTTGCTCCGGTTTGTGAGGGGTGTGTGTCCAAACTTTCATCAAAGAGACCAATTTATTTACCACATCATCTTGGTGGCATGACATTAAATCAAGCATGGTTTCATGTTTTTCTGTAATTTTTTATTTTTTGGAATTAAAATGCCATGGCCCTCCATGCATGTGCCCATGCCTTGAGACCAATATGTTTGAAAATTCCTTCTAATTTACTGCACATGGAATTAACTCGCCCACAAGTACACAAAAATATGATTTTTCAAACCATTTGGTTAGGCGTTGCATGTAGATGTAGTTCAAATTTGAATTACGGTCATTAAATGGTTAGAAAATCACTTAAATGTCTTTAAAAGGTCAAATGACCCTTGAAATTTTCCAAATTTTGACATGACAGTTGTATTAGTGCATGTTAAACGTAGAAAAAATTAGAAGGCTGTAAGAGGAAGCTATCTTCCATTCGTCATCAAACATGCATTGTTCCCTCTCGGAACCACGAACCTTCTAGTGAGTTGCTCGGGGTTGTGAGGGGTGTGTGTCCAAACTTTCGTAAAACATGCCAATATCTTTACAACATCATCTTGGTGGCAGGCCATTACATCAACCAAGGTTTCATGTTTTTATGATCATTTTTTATTTTTTGGAATTAAAATGCCATGGCACTCCATGCATGTGCCCATGCCTTGAGACCAATATGTTTGAAAATTCCTTCTAATTTACTACACATGGAATTAACTCGCCCACAAGTACACAGAAATATGATTTTTCAAACCATTTTGGTTAGGCGTTGCATGTAGATGTAGTTCAAATTTGAATTACGATCATTAAATGGTTAGAAAATCACTTAAATATCTTTAAAAGGTCAAATGACCCCTGAAATTTTCCAAATTTTGACATGACAGTTGTATTAGTGCACGTTAAACATAGAAAAAATTAGAAGGCTGTAAGAGGAAGCTATCTTCCGTTCGTCATCAAACATGCATTGTTCCCTCTTGGAACCACGAACCTTCTAGTGAGTTGCTCGGGGTTGTGAGGGGTGTGTGTCCAAACTTTCGTAAAACATGCCAATATCTTTACCACATCATCTTGGTGGCAGGCCATTACATCAACCAAGGTTTCATGTTTTTCTAATCATTTTTTTATTTTTTGGAATTAAAATGCCATGTCACTCCATGCATACGTATGCATGTGTCCATGTCGTGAGACCAATATGTTTGAAAATTCCTTCTAATTTAGTGCACATGGAATTAACTCGCACACAAGTAGACAAATATGATTGTTCAAACCGTTTTGGTTATGCGTTGCATGTAGATATAGTTCAAATTTTAATTACGGTCATTAAATGGTTAGAAAATCACTTAGATGTCAAGGTCAAATGACCCCTAGAATTTTCCAAAATTTCACATTACAGTTGTAATAGTGCACGTTAGACATAGAAAAAATATTGAAGGCCGTTAGAGGAAGCTATCTCCCGTTTGTCATCAAACATGCATTGTTCCCTCTCGGAAACACGAGCCTTCTAGTGAGTTGCTCCGGTTTGTGATGGGTGTGTGTCCAAACTTTTGTCAAACATGCCAATTTATTTACCACATCATCTTGGTGGCATGACATTACATTAACCAAGGTTTCATGTGTTTCTGATTTTTTTATTTTTTGGAATTAAAATGCCATGTCACTCCATGCATACGTATGCATGTGTCCATGTCGTGAGACCAATATGTTTGAAAATTCCTTCTAATTTAGTGCACATGGAATTAACTCGCACACAAGTAGACAAATATGATTGTTCAAACCGTTTTGGTTATGCGTTGCATGTAGATGTAGTTCAAAATTGTATTACGGTCATTAAATGGTTAGAAAATCACTTAGATGTCAAGGTCAAATGACCCCTAGAATTTTCCAAAATGTCACATTACAGTTGTAGTAGTGCACGTTAGACATAGAAAAAATATTGAAGGCCGTTAGAGGAAGCTATCTCCCGTTCGTCATCAAACATGCATTGTTCCCTCTCGGAAACACGAGCCTTCTAGTGAGTTGCTCCGGTTTGTGAGGGGTGTGTGTCCAAACTTTTGTCAAACATGCCTATTTATTTACCACATCATCTTGGTGGCATGACATTACATTAACCAAGGTTTCATGTGTTTCTGATTTTTTTATTTTTTTGAATTAAAATGCCATGTCACTCCATGCATACGTATGCATGTCTCCATGTCGTGAGACAAATATGTTTGAAAATTCCTTCTAGTTTATCGCGCATGGAATTAACTCACATACAAGTACACAAATATGATTTTGCAAACCGTTTTGGTTAGGCGTTGCATGTAGATGTAGTTCAAATTTGTATTACGGTCATTAAATGGCTAGAAAATCACTTAAATCTCTTTAGAAGGTCATATGACCCCTAGAATTTTCAAAAATGTCACACTGCAGTTGTAGTAGTGCATGTTAGACGTAGAAAAAAATTGAAGGCCATAAGAGGAAGCTATCTCCCGTTCGTCATCAAACATGCGTTGTTCCCTCTCGGAACCACGAGCCTTCTAGTGAGTGGCTCCAGTTTGTGAGGGGTGTGTGTCCAAACTTTCGTCAAACATGCCAATTTTTTTGCCACACCATCTTGGTGGCATGACATGACATCAACTAAGGTTTCATGTGTTTCTGATTTTATTTTTTATTTTTTGGAATTAAAATGCCATGTCACTCCATGCTTAATTGTGTCATAGTCGTTAGTCCAATATGTTTGAAAATTCCTTCCAATTTACTGCACATGGAATTAAATCGCACACAATTACATGAAATATGAGTTTTCAAACCGTTATGGTTAGCTGTTGCATGTACATGTAGTTCAAATTTCAATTACGGTCAATAAATGGCTAGAAATTACTTAAATATCTTAAAAGGTCAAACGACCTCGAAAATTTTCCAAAATTCGACATGATAGTTCTATTTGTACTACAAAATTTCTCGTTCATTTAAAACACCATCCGTTGCCACTTTACTGCAAACTCGTCTTTCACAGCTAATAAAAAATATCTACAACATCACAGAGTTGTTTTCTAGGAACCGTTTGAGATGAAAATATCTGGGTCTATTTAAGTCTCGCTCCTTAAGCTTCGTCGGCTCGTCTGCTCCAGTGCCGGCAACCCCTGAATCCACGAATCCTGATCCCCATTCCTGCACCCCCTTCTTGCAAAGATGACGCCGTGGAAACGCTTCGTGAAGGACCATATGATGGTCGCGTCTCCCCCTGAGCGCCGCCGCCTGCGCCGAGAGTGCGGCTGCCTATGCCGAGAGTGCCGCCGCATCCTCATTGAGCACGGCCGCTTCCACCGAGAGGGCGTCTGCGGCAGTGGACAGGGCAGTGCAACTGCTGCTGCGACGACTGCTGCAAACGCCGAGAGTGCTCGAGATGCCATCCATGCCGCTGATGTCGCCCTGACCCGGGTCGAGGATATCTACGCCAAGATCAAGGATGCACACGCCAAGATATTCCAGGCCACCTCGGACTCTAGTATGCAATCCATGTCTGAAAAGGCGGCGGTGGCCATGGAGCACCTTCTTCCTCATCAGGTCGCCAAGCGGGAGCTGGAGATGCAGGAGGCGTCGGAGATCAAGGAGCGCCAGGAGGAGGAGTTGCGCGTGGCCGAGGTCGAGGTAGAGAATAGTTTGTCCGTCGAGGAATCGGCGGTGGAGTTCCAACGCGAGCTCTAGCGCAGCCACTACTACGAGTACTACAACCTTGAGGGAAGCACCGAGGACGCGGTCGACTTCAGTAGGGGGACACGGAGTCCACCAACGGCAGCATGTTGCCAGGACAAGTCATCGACGTCTCATCTCACACCGGCGATGCATAGGCCGGCGCAGCGGTGGATTTGTTAAAATTATGCATACTTAGGCTTTGTTTTTAATGCTGGTATTTTGTTAGAGCAATGTTTAGGTCAACTGGCTCTGTTTAATTACTAAAATTGCTCGATTCAGTAAGTGTGGTCTGTCTGCTGTACGCTCTTTTGTGTGCCCAAATTAGCAAGCGATGTTAAATTATGCAATGACGTAACCGGGGAAATTTCCTCCAAATTTTGAATTATCAAACTCATCACATGCGCGTAAATTAGAAGAATTGTTTGCGATGCACACAATAATTCAATGTGAATGGTCCGGCGGCACCGCGCGCAAAGTTTCCCTCCACATTTCCAAAATTTTGGCCTACCGCCAGAATATCTACCTCTGCCCCCTTCCCCGCCCCCTTTTCCCCCCGACCACAAGTCACATTTCCCATGTTTCCTCCTTCCTTCCTTACTTGCTAAGCTATAGCCACTTCCTCGCTCTCGCCGTCTCGCATCCTACCACCAGGGTCGCCATGGTCTTCTTCAAAGACCTCTCTAGCGGTTCCTCCTCCGGCGACGGCTCCTTCACCACCCGGGTATGCCTCTCTTCTCTCTCTCTCGAGCTATGACTTGGAATGAAGGATTTTTTTCCCGGTGGTCGATTTGAGTCATTTCTTCCTCTTGTAGCTCCCTAGGACCATCAGTGGCAACGAATGGAGCGGGGTGGCTGAAGATCTATCTGCTCGTTGTCAGCGTCAATCTCCATGCATGAAGCTAGTTGTGTTTGATTCTGTGGACAGTGGGAGGAAGTTTCTTGCATGTGCAGAGAAGGTTATACCCTCTTTCGTTGTTACAAATCATTTGTTAGATGTGATTCAGACACTGTCATGGTCCCAACCCATTCATACCACACCTTCAACCAAACGCATCCTAAGAAAGTGTCACAGTTTGTACCTAGTATCTCAAATTGTTGCCCTCTCATCAGCGGTGCCATTAGAAAACTATTTGGCACCACTTCAGCAGTTTGTGCAGCCAAGTTTGGTCCACACATCCGAGCAGCCAAGTAGTAAAATACTAAATCTTTATGGCACGAAGGAACTACGCATCAGAGCAACTACGTGCTCCGTAGTCTGGGTCCCTGATTTTTTTTCTGCTGCATCGTCTCGCCAGTGTAGGGCACCGGTGTGAGATGTAGCAACAGTTGTCTTTACCCCATTTTTGGCATACATAGTGGATGGCCTTAGTGCTATTAGTACTATGCTACTAAATTTGTGCATGTATACACCTGTTAGTATCAATTTGCTGTCAACCAAACACTATTGCTATGTTGTTGCAGTTATATTTACCTTCCTCATAAAATGTTCAATTTGTTATTTATTGTACGTGAGTAAGAACTTGTAGCGTCGTTGTAGTTAATGATAGCTTCTGATGTTCTCGAATTTGGTTGTTGTCTCAGTACCAATTATTTCATTTGCACATTTATCTTTTTGAGAAGATTTGTCATAATTAACATGTTTCTTCAGTTTTTCAAAATAAGCATTGGTGATTTTCTATGTTGCTATAAACCCATTTCCCCTACAATTGTTACCGATCTAGTTTTAAATATTATAGGATGAACGGAAGTGTTCTTACATGGAGTGGGTTGATCAAGAGTGGCCACAGTCTTTGAAGATGTGCCTAGCGAAGCTCTGGAGCCTGTGTGAGGAAGAGAATAGATGTAGGCTTAGAGAAACTGTTGTCAACGCTGAAGAATAATTTAAGATGCGGGATAAAAAGTTGAAGGTGGAGAATGAGCTCAGATTTTTAAATTAGACTGTGCTAAGATGGTGCTGGTGAAGGACGAGGCACTTTCCTAGTTGGCCCGTGCAAAACATGTTCTTACTGAACTAAAAGCAGAGGTGGATAAGACGAGCCTGGATGATCTAAATTAGGGAAATGAATATATTGTTCTTATGAAGTTGAACTAGCTATATGTTGTACTGTGATGTTTTCATGTAGCTACCGTACTGTGATAATATATTTATGTGCCTGATATGAAATTGGCAAACAGCTGTTTGATATGAAATGTGAATTTGCGTAATACTAGAATTATTAATTGTAAACAAATAAACCCGCTAAATGTTTCATGGACCTTTGCAAACAGTTCTAGCAGTAATAGCGCTTGCGATGGATAGCCGAATGCCACACAGTTTTCTTCATCAAATCTTGTGTGATATAGTTGATAAAAGCAAACAGTTAACCAAGGCAGACCATGTGTGATAGTTACACCTTTCACACACGAGCGTACACATAAAATTGTGTGGGATGTACATACGAACGGAAACGTTTTCCCTGGATTGACTGTGTGGGATGTACATAAGATCGGAAACTTATTCCTTGCACTAGTACAACAAGCTGCTAAACAAACTGCTTTAACCCCTTTCCACGATGACCTTTAGAACCGTTGCCAAGTGAGTGTGGGAGATAGGGGGGTCCTTCCCACATGACCCAGAAACTACCGGGGATATGCCCTTCTGGCACACACGCTCGGCAAAATGAGGTCATGTGCGACCTGCGAGCACTCAAATACAGAAATACATATGGTAGTGCTAAAAAAATACAATTATATAGGCGAAATCATTTCCGGTCGTAAGTACATCCCAAACAGTCAGCCAGTGTTAAACGTTTCCGATCATATATACATCCCACACAGTCGCTCCAAGGAAAACATTTCTGTTCGCAAGTACATCACACACAATTTTCCCGGTTAAATCGTTTGTGATAGCGTTTCCATTGCACACGGTATTAACAATTTTATTGTTTGCGTTATAGGATTCATCACACACGATGCCTAGAAGAAACTGTGTCTCAAGGGATGTCCATCACACACAGTTTTTACGTGGTAAACATTTGCGCCAGGTGGCCTAACGCAAACAGTTTTCAAGAGGAAGTCGTGTGATATTGTTCATTAATCTAACACGGTTTATCCCTAGAAATCGTGTGCGTTATTGAATGCATAGCACACGGTGTTTCTCAATAACTGTTTGCAATAGAAAAACCCAATTAGCAAGCTAATTATCCAATTATTCATAATCCATTTATTAATCAAATTGACATTTCATATTAAGCATGCAATATATTTCATTTTCATAATTGAAATACATCAGAGTACAACATCATATAGCTTCAGCACTCAGCTACCCCATTACACAACTACACCAGGACTAAGTTTCACATGCAACATCTATAACATTTAGAAATTAGCATCATAGACGGTACATAGATAGATGTATCTCATCTGGAAAACTGCTGAAGCAGAAGGCAAATATTGAGCCTTCATTGATGTTGAAGGTCTTTGTAACTTTAGACCAGTGCATGTGGATGATTGACCGTCCATCTTTCGTCCTCTTCAGGAACACTTCAATATTGAACCGTGGGTGTTGTATGAATACCTTCCTCGCCTCCTGACCATACAGGTGGTTTGAGAGGTAATCATTAGTGAACTGCTTCGCAAAGGCCTGAAAACAAGGATGTGCATAAATATCTTCTCTATATTGGAAATGGGGAAAAGGAATAAAAAGGGCAAGGTATAATAGTTAGTACCATCCTGTAGTGAACCGATGTCTTATTCATTGTGCACACAAAGATCTTGTTTTTTTGTCGCTAATTTCTTTATCCTAACAATCTTTCTGAGTTTCTTGACTTGACTGATATTCATGGACAACTCATTTCCCCATATGCAAAAAGGGTCGGACAATGGGTCAAAACCTCTGACAGCAGGACCTACATGTGCAAGACCAAATTGTTAAAAACCTATATATTAGAATGGTTCCTGCAATTGCACAAAAATGTTCTATTAGACAACGGCTATGCACGTGCTAACCTCGATTGTAAACCTCAATGCTTCCCATTGTTTCACTGCAACACATATAAGGTAGTTAGTCATCAGGATAAGGAAGGGTTCACATGCTATCAGTAAAATATGTTGATGAAAAATAAGCACATTGCAGATTCATCAGATTAATTCAAGCCACATGGAAAACCCATTTATCCAAACCAAGCATGATTAAGAACTAGGAAATATAGCACTTGTATATGTTTCTCATGTATTAAGTGCAGCCAAATTCAATTTATTCCTCACATGCACAACAATACAAAATTCTACCCACGACAATTGGACATAGCAATGTAGAATTGAACCAAGTAGTTAGCTAAATACCATAACAAATGAACCAAACATTAACCGAGCACCACATTGCACAATATAACATACTCCTAATAGAAGATCAGACAGTTAACCAAACCAAGCATGCTTAACAACTTAGAAATATAGCAATTGTATTTGTTTCTCATGTATTTAGTACAGCCAAATTCGATTTATTCCTCACATGGTATACAATAACAGAATGCAGCCACAACAATTGAACATCACATTGCAGAATTTAACCAAGCAGTTAACTAAACACCACAACAAATGAACCAAACGTTAACTGAGCACAACATTGCACAATTTAACATGCTCGTAATAGAAGATCAAACAGTTAGCCAAACCAAGCATGCTTAACAACTTGGAAATATTGCACCCTAAAGAATTGAACATCACATTTGCAGAATTGAACCAATCAGTTAACTAAACATCACATTGCACGACATATAGAACATAAAGCAGATAGCACAATTCACTAGAATTTGTTAAGGAAAGGCAGTAGCTAGCAAATGATGTCCTTGAGAAAACGCCACGAACTGTCATTTAAAGCAGCCAACCGCGTCACAGCTTCGGCGCGCGATGCGTAAATGGTGGCCTCGATGGTGAGGTGCTCCTCCAAGATCTGGGGGTCAACACGAATGGCAGCCATCGTGACCTCATCCGTGCGTGCGGCCGTGATGTGCTTCTCCGCTGCCAAATGCTCCTTGAGATCGTGGCTATACTGTCTGCACCATGGATTAGGACGGCGCTTATTTGGTGGAGGGGTCGGTGATTTGGGTGGAAGGTGTCGTGCTCGCGCCGGCAGTCGGGGCATGTGGGATGTGGAAGGAGGAGGAGGATGGGGGTCGGTGTGGATTACCTGCCTAGATGGGAGAGGCCGAGCAGCGTGAAGGAGGGTTGCTGGCGACGAGGTGGCGCTGCAAGCAAGGAGTGAAGGTTTCAACTTGGAAAGGAAGGCGGAAACAGGGGAAATGTGCCTTTTGGTAAGGGGGAGGGGGCGGGGAGGTAGATATTTCTGTGGTAGCCGAAAATTTGGAATCGCTTCAGCGAGAAAAGTAACGCGTGATGACCCACAAGTATAGGGGATCTATCGTAGTCCTTTTGATAAGTAAGAGTGTCGAACCCAACGAGGAGCAGAAGGAAATGATAAGCGGTTTTCAGTAAGGTTCTCTCTGCAAGCACTGAAATAGTAGGTGATAGATAGTTTCGTGATAAGATAAATAATAACGAGCAAAATGTAAATAAAGTAAATAAAGTGCAGCAAGGTGGCCCAATCCTTTATGTAGCAAAGGATAAGCCTGGAAAAATTCTAATAATGAAGAAGGAGCTCCCGAGGACACATTGGGAATTATCGTCAAGCTAGTTTTCATCACGTTCATAAGATTCGCGTTCGGTACTTTGATAATTTGATATGTGGGTGGACCGGCACTTGGGTACTTCCCTAACATGGACAAGCATCCCACTTATTAACCCCTATTGCAAGCATCCGCAACTACAAAAAGGAGTATTAAGGTAAACCTAACCACAACATTAAACATATGGGTCCATATCAACCCCTATCGAAGCAACGCATAAACTAGGGTTTAAGCTTCTGTCACTCTAGCAACCCATCATCTACTTATTACTTCCCTATGCCTTCTTCTAGGCCCAAATAATGGTGAAATGTCATGTAGTCGACGTTCACATAACACCACTAGAGGAAAGACAACATACATCTCATCAAAATATTGAACGAATACCAAATTCACATGACTACTAATAGCAAGACTTCACCCATGTCCTCGGGAACAAACGTAACTACTCACAGAGCATATTCATGTTCATAATCAGAGGAGTAATAATATGCATAAAGGATCTGAACATATGATCTTCCACCAAGTAAACCAAATAGCATCAACTACAAGGAGTAATCAACACTACTAGCAACCCACAGGTACCAATTTGTGGCTTCGATACAAGATTGGATACAAGAGATGAACTAGGGTTTTGAGATGAGATGGTGCTGGTGAAGATGTTGATGGAGATTGACCCCCTGCCGATGAGAGAATCGTTGGTGATGACGTTGGTGATGATTTCCCCCTCCCGGAGGGAAGTGTCCTCGTTAGAACAGCTCCGCCAGAGCCCTAGATTGATTCCGCCTCGTGGCGGCAGAGTTTCGTCCCGTAAGCTTGCCCATGATTTTTTCCAGGACAAAACCCTTCATATAGTAGAAGATGGACGCCGGAAGCCCACCAAGGGGCCCAAGAGATAGGGGGGCGCGCCCCCTGTCACATGGACAGGGTGTGGGCCCCCTGGCCTATTTCTTTTGCCCATAAATTCTTATAAATTCCAAAAAGTTGTTTCGTGGAGTCTTAGGTCTTTTGGAGTTGTGCAGAATAGGTTTCCAACGTTTGCTCCTTTTCCAGCCAGAATTCCAGCTGCCGGCATTCCCCCTCTTCATGGTAAACATTGTAAAATAAGAGAGAATAGCCATAAGTATAGAGATATAATGTGTAATAACAGCCCATAATGCAATAAATATTGATATAAAAGCATGATGCAAAATGGCCGTATCAATGCGCAAAGTGTCATCAGACACGGTCCCTTATTCAAAACTGTCTATGATATGTGAACATGACAAACGATTCACATAGCTTAACCCATGTGTGTTGAGTTTGAACGTCAAAAATTTTGGTTCGAATTTCCCTGGTTACAGTGGTCATCCACGTCATTGCATAATTTGGGTACACAAAGGAGACTAACTTCTTAATCGAGCAAGTTCAGCACTTAAACAGAGCTAGCTGATCTAAACATTACTCTAACAAATTAAAGACCGGCACTCTTAATCAAACAAAACAAAGAGTACTACTATCGCTCGTGCTTGTCGATCTCTGCCGCCGCCTCCATGTCCAGCTCGCGCCCGACAGTCTCGTGGGGAAGGGGCTCCATGGCATCAATTGCACCATACTCAGCAAGCATCTCGCCATCCGAGTCCGCCATATCTTCGGCATAGGCCGCCACGAGTTGGGCGTGGGCAGCCGTGATCAGGGCTCTGGCAGGCTCCATCGTGGCATGGTATGCCGCGTAGGAACGAACAACTGCTCCAACTCTCTTGGTGATTGCCAGCTCTTCGGCTGTGGGTTGCTGACCATTGTCAGAGAAGCTTCGTTCAATTTGTGCGGTGACGGCCACGAGCTAGGCGTCGACAGCCTCGACATGGTAGTGGGTGGCCTCCATCAAGGCTAAGGCCGCCCCTACAGAACGGACAGCTGCTGTGCCACTCTCGCCAGTTGCTATCCCTAAGGCAGATGCTGCCGCTGCCACCTGAGAAGCAACAATGGCCGTTTGGGCTGCCTTGGCCGCCCGGACGCAGACTGCGGTCGCCCTCACAGAGCTTGTTAGCGTGCGCCTGGTGGCTGTGGCCGCGCTCTCATCGAAGTGGGCTGCCAAATTTGCCCTCACGACGTGGGTCCACGTCCCCATCTTTCACCGATGACGAATGAATAGTGAAATGATATTTGGGGAGTGAGCTAGTGTGCTTGACACGCCGGCTGTGGACTGTAGCCGACGCACCTCCTCGTGTAAGCCATAGGTGTACTATACACCGACGGTGCTCCAAGATATTTTGTGCTGCATCTCACACGGTTGGTGATAATAAACTATGTGTGATCTACTTAATTTATCATCTTGATTTGAAATACGTAATGGGGTCACAGCTAGAAAGGATGGTGTCTAAATTGGTAGAACTTTTATCTGCAGTGAACATGCAACTATAGGTGTGTCGTCAAAAAATTTGGAATTATTCTGGGTTCGTTTGGACGTTTTTATACATTAACTTGGTTTTGTAGGCATTTCAGGTGCATGATTCTAATTTGAACTACATGCACATGCTCCAGTGCATATAAATGGGTTGAAAAATCAAATATGTGTCCTTGGTTGCATGCTTAGGTCCCATGCAAGAAATGGGAATGAATGCCACACACCCTGCCACTGTCACTCGGCTGCAAACATTGGGATACCTGGTTTTTAAATTCTAGTAAATCCAAAACTCGTTTTAAATTCATGAAACTTGGCATGCTAACATGGAGCGGCATCAACATGCCGTGGTAAAAAATTTGTCCCATTTGGGGCAGGTTTGGGTATAAGCTTCTCACAAACCAGAGCTTGTCACAACAAGCATGATGGTATCGGTAGGGAACGTGCCACCTTTAGGGATGAAACGATATCCGTTTCCTCTTATTGCTTTCAAAAAAAATTGAGTGACATAGAACAACAGGAGTGTTATGTTCAATTTTGTAATTTTTCGGGGTTCGTTTAGACATTTTTACACATTAACTGGGTTTTCCAGGCATTTTATGCTCATAATTCAAATTTGAACTACATGCACATTCTCCAGTGCATATAAACTGGTTGAAAAATCAAATATGTGTCCTTGGTTGCATGCTTAGGTCCCATGCAAGAATTGGGAATGAATTTCAAACACCCTGCCACTGTCACTCGGTCGCAAACATTGAGATACATTTCTTTTTATTTCTAGTAAATCCAAAACTCGTCTGAAATCCATGAAACTTGGCATGCGATCATGGAGCAACATCAACATCCTATGGTGAAAATTTTGTCCCATTTGGGGCAGGTTTGGGTATAAGCTTCTCACAAACCAGAGCATCTCACAACAAGTATGAAACGATATCCGTTGCCTCTTATTGCTTACAATTTTTTTGAGTGTCAACATGGAACAACAGGAGTGTTGTGTTCAATTTTGGAATTTTTCAGGGTTCGTTTGTACATTTTTATACATTAACTGGGTTTTCCAGGCATTTTGTGTGCATAATTCAAATTTGAACTACATGCACATTCTCCAGTGCATATAAACTGGTTGAAAAATCAAATATGTGTCCTTGGTTGCATGCTTAGGTCCCGTGCAAGAAATATGAATGAATTTCAAACACCCTGCCACCGTCACTCGGCAGCAAACATTGATATACATGGCTTTTAATTTCTAGTAAATCCAAAACTCGTTTGAAATTCATGAAACTTGGCATGCTATCATGGAGCAGCATCAACATGCCGTGGTAAAATTTTTGTCCCATTTGGTGCAGGTTTTGGTATAAGCTTCACACAAATCGCAGCTTCTCATAATAAGCGTGATGGTTTCGGTAGGGAACTCGACACCTTTGGGGATGAAACGATATCCGTTGCCTCTTATTGCTTTCAAAAAAAATTCGAGTGTCAACATAGAACAACAGGAGCGTTGTGTTCAATTTTGGAATTTTTCGGGGTTCGTTTGGACATTTTTATACATTAACTGGGTTTTCCAGGCATTTTATGCGCATAATTCAAATATAAACTACATGCACATTCTCCAGTGCATATAAACCGGCTGAAAAATCAAATATGTATCCTTGGTTGCATGCTTAGGTCCCATGCAAGAAATGAGAATGAATTTCAAACAACCTGCCACCGTCACTCGGCTGCAAACATTGAGATACATGGATGTTTATTTCTAGTAAATCCAAAACTCATCTGAAATTCATGAAACTTGGCATGCTATCATGGAGCAGCATCAACATCCCGTGGTAAATTTTTTGTCCCATTTGGGACATGTTTGGGTATAAGCTTCTCACAAACCAGAGCTTCTCACAACAAGCATGATGGTTTCGGTAGGGAACGTGCCACCTTTGGGGACGAAATGATATACGTTGCCTGTTATTGCTTTCAAAAAATTTCGAGTGTCAACATAGAACAACAGGAGTGTTGTGCTCAATTTTGGAATTTTTTGGGGTTCGTTTGGACATTTTTATACATTAACTGGGTTTCCCAGGCATTTTATGCGCATACTTCAAATTTGAACTACATGCACATGCTCCAGTGCATATAAACTAGTTGAAAAATCAAATATGTGTCCTTGGTTGCATGCTTAGGTCCCATGCAAGAAATGGGAATGAATTTCAAACACCCTGCCACCGTCACTCGGCGGCAAACATTGACATACCTGGATTTTAAATTCTAATAAATCCAAAACTCGTTTGAAATTCATGAAACTTGGCATTCTATAATGGAGCGGCATCAACATGTCATGGTAAATTTTTTGTCCCATTTGGGACAGTTTTGGGTATAAGCTTCTCACAAACCAGAGCTTCTCATAACAAGCGTGATGGTTTCGGTAGGGAAGATGCCACCTTTGGGGACGAAACGATATTCCTTGCCTCTTATTGCTTTCAAAAAATTTCAAGTGTCAACATAGAACAATAGGAGTGTTGTGTTCAATTTTGGAATTTTTTGTGGTTCGTTTGTTATACATTAACTAGGTCTTCCAGGCATTTTATGTGCATAATTCAAATTTGAACTACATGCACATTCTCTAGTGCATATAAACTGGTTGAAAAATCAAATGTGTGTCCTTGGTTTCAAGCTTAGGTCCCATGCAAGAAATGGGAATGAATTTCAAACACCCTGCCACTGTCACTCGGCCACGAACATTGAGATACCTGGTTTTTAAATTATAGTAAATCCAAAACTCGTCTAAAATTCATGAAACTTGGCATGCTATCATGGAGCGGCATCAACATGCCGTAGTAAAATTTTTGTCAGCTTCCCCAGGTTTAATTTGGTTTCCCTAGTTTAATTCGGTTTTCAAATATAAAACACTCATCGCAAATGTTTTAGTTAGAACACCCGTATGCAAACTAACAGCTTCCCCAGGAAGCCAAGGGAAAATGTGCCGAGTAGGATTTGTGCAACTCTTGATCGCAAACATTTTAGATAGAACAGCCGTATGCAAAGTGAGAGCTATGGTCTTCCCCCTTTATTCGAGGGAAAATCTGCAGCGCAGGATTTGTGCATCCCTTCAATGCAAATGGTTGTTTTGGATGACTCGTGTGTAACCACGTACAAACAATTTGGTAAGATTTGCATCTGTCATATTGGGTATGTTGCCATTTGTCAAACTGGAAAGATTTACATTTGTTGATCTAGTAAGGTTGCCATTTATCAATCCTTGTAACACTGCGATTTCTCAAAATATGCAGCTAGAAATCACTAGCAGTATCTAATTTTTGCAACTAAAATTCAGTAATTAAGCATAGATTTCATTCATAGATTAAACAGTTATTCTTAATTGATACAAACAATTCAACTCGACAGCTGAACCGACCAAACTTCTCCCCAATTGTTGCCAACCACGTACTGAAATAGCTTGTTCAGCTATATATACTAGCTAATTTTAAGTACATTGTACAGTTCGACCACATATAGTCAGATGAACTGAACAAAATAGCCCCTAAATACTACTACTACCACGGAGGGGGTTTGTGATACTTCTGGTAGCCTCTCCTCTGCCGAGCGCGCTCAGTTAAGAGGCAGAGGAGGAGAGGAGGAGCCTATCGACGATCTGGACAAATGCAATACGATGCCTTTCTACAAAAAAAGGAACATCCGTGACATTTTGGGCCGAACGAATTTTTTTCCTGTCATACTTATGACACTTCTATCACGATAATGTTGACAAAAAACGGTATCATCATAGATGTGGTGGGCTCCTACTTCTATGACAAAAAATCATGACAGAAAATGGGCTTTTCGTCTTGGGCGTGCCGGAGACGCAGCTGCATGACATTCTTTGGGTCATCCATAACGGAAAAAACCGTCGAAGAAGGGAGGGCGCGGAAAATATCGGGGTGTTCCCCGTACGGTGGGTGATCGGAGGTCGAGTGATACGCATTTCTCTCGTACACGTACGCGCATGGGTGCGAGGCATTGGGCTCTAACTGAACCCGAGCGAGGCGTTCGCCTACTGAACCCGAGCAATTGCACTGCAGGCTACACGTTACTAAACCCGAGCAATCGATCGATGGCTGTTAACTGAACCCGATTGAGCTATTCCTTCGTTCGCTACTGCTGCTAACTGAAGCCGATCGAACCTCCTGCCTCCTTCCCTTGATGAACGGTGAACGTTGTTGTGGGGGTTTGGATGAACAGTACCTAGTGGGGGGTTTGGATGAACAGGACCCGTGTTGCCGCTGGATGAACAGGACCCCGATCGATCGAGCCGGTTGGGCATGGATGAAAAGGACCCCATGGAGCGCTGGATGAATAGGACCCCATGGAGGAAAGGTTGAACAGTAGCCGGTGGAGAGCGGGTTGAATTGTAGCTGGTGGAGGGCTGGATGAACTTAGGGGTAGTTGAACAGGACCCCGTGGAGAGGGCTGGTTGAACAATAGCCGGTGGAGGAGCATGCGGTGGAGGCTAGATGAACAGGAGCCCGTCGATGAACAGTCGCAGGTGGAGGCTGGAGGAGGTCGGCGGTCCAGATGAATAGTATCCTGTGGAGTCCCATTTTGCGGTACGCCACACCCCTCCTGATGAACAGGACCCCCGTTTCGACCGTAGTGCTCCAACACAAGTCCGTTTCCTCTGTTTTGCGGTACGCCACACCCCTCCCGATCAACACGACCCCGTTTCCACCATAGGAGGTCCAATAGAAGTCCGTCTCCTCTGTTTTGCGGTACGCCAGACCCCTCCCGATGAACAGGATCCCGTTTCGACCATGGCTGGTCGAACACAAGACTGTTTCCTCCGTTCTGCGGTACACCAGGCCTCGTTTCCATCAGTTGTTCCATCCTAGCCGGTTGGCTCCCGATGAACAGCACGCGTTTTGTTGCCTCCCGATGAACACGACACATTCCGTTGCCTCCCCATGAACACGACGATGACACATTTTATCCATTCTGACCCAGCCATGTACATGAGCCCTGGCCGTATGTATGCACGAGTAGGCGTTCAAGACCCCGCCCGTATGTACGTACGTGGCCGTATTTACTTTCTTGCACCCTGGCCGCTGTATGTACGTGTACATGCTACGTGCGCACCTCTACTACGACACGTGCATGCCTCTACTATGACATGTGCCATTCCTTGCACGGCCACGGTTCATCGCTGCAGTCTGCAGACAGACCGATCGTATGTATGTACACGTTCGCGACCAGAATGACAATGCCATGTACGCTTCGACCGGGTGGGTCCTGACTGTCAGGCACTTCCTTGCGTGCGAAGATGTAGCTGGTGGGTCCCGACAGTCAGGGGGAAACATTTTTTTTGGGAAAAACGGTGGCCCGTCCGATGGGTCCCTGCTGTCAGGTGGAGGAATCATTATTTTGCGCGTAATAAGGAGGTACTTCCTTGCTACGGCTGTGGACCCAACTGTCAGCCTCTCCACGTACAGTACTCTTCCGATCGAAGTCGTTCGTTGACCACATTGACCACGCCGTGCCGAGAGCAACAGGGTGGTGGACAACGGCGAGGCCTAGGAAGGGGACGCCGCGGAGCTAGGGAAGATGCGGCAGTGGATGCCCACGTAGAGGGGAGTACATGGGTTGACTGCTTCGGCTGCGGTGTGAGGCTGCCGTCGCCGGAGAATAACAGGAGCTGTGGGTGAGTACAGAGGGATGGCATGGCCAGCAGTGGCAGCACAGCCGGACACGAGAGGCAGGAGCAGGCGGCACGGCCGACGCTTGTTTGGGCGGCTGGAGCAAGAAGACCATAGGTTGAAGAAGCAGTACGGCCGTTGGATGGACATCCTACGGTCACAGGAGCTAGAATCGTTCATAATGACTAAGTTAACAAAGCCCTCCGTCCCCGTCATCTTAGTAGGCCCACAAGTCAGCCTCCCACAATGGTGGGTCCCAGCTAGCAGGGAGAGTATTCATTTTTTTGTGTGTAATAAGGAGGCACTTCCTTGTGTGCGAAGATATAGCAGGTGGGTGTGACAGCCTGATTTTTGGCCCTTTCTTTTTCTTTGGTTTCTCCGAGGTTTTTGCCTGAATTTTCTTTTTTCGTGGCTTTGTGGTCTGGAAACTGAAGAAGATGATCTCTTCTTTGCTTCTAGAGTTGCTTTTCATATCCAAATCCTTCCTTAGACCCTGTCATTTTCATCCTAGCCCATATCCCAATATTCTTTTTATTGAGAATATTCCTTTTCTATTAAAGGAATAACTCAAATTGCCTTAGGTTGTGAAGCAACCTATATTTCCATCACTCCAAAAATTCCCAAATAATTCTCATAAATTTTTGGGTCATATCTTGCTCAAATATGACAAAACTTTTCATTGCCATGTTCAAAAATAATCCTCCAATAATTAATTTCCTATTCTGCCCTAAATGGCACATTGTGAAGCAAGTGCCATTTTCCTTTGCCCAATTGACCTCAAACTCCTTGGACATCTTTTCATGTCCACATAATTTCAACATGCCTACATTAAACCTCATTTGCCTAGTAATTGTTTAATTATGGTTTTCCAAAGTTTCTGTCCAGAAAGACACTTTGTGAAGGAGGCACAAGCTAGGAATATCCAAATGACTTGCAATTTCGCATGGCCCTTCATATCATCATATCATAGCCCTCCACCAAAGTTGAGCTCATGTAATGCCTCCATGTGAGCAGACCTTCAAATCTTTGTTTCTGCCCAAAATTTCAGTTTGTGAAGCAAATATATTTTATCTTTCTCCATTATGGCTGTAAATATTTTCTAGGCCTTCTAGTATCCATATAACCTCTCTCCACCAAGTTGTGGCTCAATCCCTTTGACCATTTGCCCTATGGAAATTTTCCAAGTTTCTGGTCAGAATAAATCTTTCTGAAGCAAGTGCTATTTTGGTTCATCCAAATGGCATGAAACTCCTTGGGCATTTTAATATCTTCAAATCATTGGGCCATAAACATTTTCAGCGCAATTGATGCAACTATGTGAGTGCATCATCCAAATTCTCATTTCTGGCCATTATGGCACTTTCTACAGCAACCGCCCTTTAAACTCCTCCTCTTAAGCTGATTTCTTGTGATCGTAGTCACCTTAGTGTTTTATCATCACCAGACAAACTATTTACTGACTTACCTAGCTGGTGTCCCATCTCCACAGCACAGACACTTGGCCGCTGGTTTTACTTTGGAGCTAAGTGCAAATCTCTTCTTTGCCCCTAGATTGATTTATTTCCTCAATTATACTAAGGTCACTAGGGTCAATCCTCTAGACATGGTCGTCCTGGCCAAAGCGAGCTATTTGCACCAGTGCGCGTGGTGATCACGCTTGCGTCATGCAGATTGTGCGCTCTGGCTTCTTCTTGTCCCTGTTCTTGTCGGCTCTCTCCTCGTCTCGACCTCCATTCATGTCCTAGAGCTTCCCCGTGATGCCCTGCATCGATGGCTCATTGTCGTTCGCCTTAAATGCGCCTCTAGCTCCATGCCCGTGCCATGCCCCGCCTTTGTCCTCCGTTAGAGCACTGCTCAAGCTCGTTTGTGATGATCCAGAGCCTTCCCCGCTCCTATATAAGGGACCCCGACCTCCTCCGCAGCTCACAGCTCCCTCCCCCGCCTCATTTGCCATTTGGAATCGCCGCATCTCGCCGTTGTTCGCCGTCACCCTCCATGGCCGCCTCGGCCTCGGCTTGGGTCCGGCCACCACAGGCCTCCCACCGCCTCTCCTCCCCATCCACCGCACTCCCCTCATCCCACTCAGCCGCCCCACCACCTTGCCGCCTTGCCGGATCGGCCGCATCGCCGAAGAACCCCGTCGCCCGAAGCTTCCTATCCTCCCATGGCGCCGCCTCTTCCCTCCGTCCCGTGCCTCCCCGGCGGCCGCCCTTCCTCTGGATGGGTGCGGCTGGCCGCTGCGGTCCCGCCTGTGGCCGAGCCACGGCCGGGGATCGCCGGAGCCGGCCGACCCCTTGGCCTCTTCCCTCCCCTACTCTACCTCTGCCTCACGCGAGGAACAGGGCGAGCGGGAGGAAGGGGACGAGCGCCCGTGCCCCCCTCCCCCTGCGCCTGGGACACACGCGCCAGTGGCCCAAGGCCCAGGTCCACGTGGATAAGTGGAGGCGTATTTCTCAGTTTACACCTCCGCCTTATCCACTCAGGGGCCTGTTTGCTGAAGTTTTTTTTCACATCTAGGTCCCTGATTTTCATCACCTTATAACTCTGCAACCATAACTCCAAAAGAGGTGATTTCAAAGCCTACTTCTTCGTCTCGTCGAGCCCTTTTTATTGGTGTCACTTTAATTATGTTTTTGCATTCTGAAATGACCATTTTGTCCTTGCACGTAAACAGCCCGTCCGAGAGAGAACTGTTTCTGGAAAATCTTTCCGCGGCTTCACCGCACTTCTCCCTGGTGCCTTCGTCATCCCCAGGCAAGCCACAATACCAACTTGCATGATAGTCATGCAGTAGCCATGGTTTTCAACTTGAATCTTTATTAAATGTTTGCTTGTTGAAAAGATGGTTATCATTGTTCCGGTGATGTTCAGATTTGCATGTTCACTTTTGTGCTATGTTGTCTTGTACTCTGTTATCATGTTCTACCTGCTAGTATTTCCTTTCATATGTTTATGCCTGCTAGTAGTACATGTTGATGTTAGTGATGGTCATGCTAGTCAGTATGCCATGCTCAGTGGATATGATTTATTGTTGATATGGTGGATAGTTATGTGATACCCTCATGATTATGTTGATATCATGTTCATGCATTGTGAGGGAGTCCCGGATTAGGGGGTGTCCGGATAGCCGAACTATCACCTTTGGCCGGACTCCTGGACTATGAAGATACAAGATTGAAGACTTCATCCCGTGTCCGGATGGGACTTTCCTTGGCGTGGAAGGCAAGCTTGGCGATACAGATATGTAGATGTCCTACCATTGTAACCGACTCTGTGTAACCCTAACCCTCTTCGGTGCTTATATAAACCAGAGGGTTTTAGTCCGTAGGACGAACAACAATCATACCATAGGCTAGCTTCTAGGGTTTCACCTCTCTGATCTCGTGGTAGATCTACTCTTGTACTACCCATATCATCAATATTAATCAAGCAGGAGTAGGGTTTTACCTCCATTGAGAGGGCCCGAACCTGGGTAAAAACATCATGTCCCTTGTCTCCTGTTACCATCCGCCTAGACGCACAGTTCGGGACCCCCTACCCGAGATCCGCCAGTTTTGACACAGACATTGGTGCTTTTATTGAGAGTTCCTCTGTGCCGTCGCCATCAGGAAGGATGCCTCATCCCATCTTTAAAGGCGGCACTGTTGGTAAAGGAGCTTTGGCTATCGGCCAAACTCTCCGGCTAGGCAGTTTCCTTATGACCGCCAGTCCGGCCGCCGCGCCGACGATGGCTTCTCGGGTCATCGAAAGCAATCTTCATGTTAGCTCGGGACTCGCCGAGCAGTTAGATCCGATGGAGCTTTCTTCCTTAAACGAGCTCTTGGATCGCATCGCCGCCCTGGGAGTCGCCACAGACTACGATCAGATTGGGCCTAAACCCAATATGAGAGAGATCAACTCTCCCCAGGTTACCCACCATGTTGCCATGGTTGAGGAACAATACGGCGATCCTTCCTCTATTTTAAGGACTAGCTATGTCCGGATTCCTGATCCCTCCATGCCGGATTCCCGCGGAGGGGAGGACGTCACTCAAGCCCTGAACCTAAAGTCAGGCAGCGGGCTAGATTTATTGGACAACATCCAAGAACCCAAGCTTCCAAGTTCGGAAACTTCTTGGCCCCTGAGTCTTAGATTGGACGGGGTTCCAAATTTAATTCCACCCGCCCACCCAAACATAAGCGATCTATCCCAAATCCGGCAAGAGCCCGCAGAAACAGTACACCATTACTGGGCCAGATTCCTCCTGGTCATGAACAGGATAAAGGATTGCCGTGAGGAGGATGCAATTTCATTCTTCTGCAATAATTGCATGGACAAGGGAATCCTCAACGCCGTAAGTAGTCGTGAAATTACACGCTTCGCTAACCTGGCATCCATAGTACGAAAGTACTGTGCGATGGAAAGCGCGTGGAAAACCAAAATCAATTTTTGGGACAGTCCGGCCCTGAATACAACCCCAGTCCGAAATAAAAGGGTGCATCATTGCCAGGCACCTGGGTTAAATATCAAAAAGCAAAAACCCTCCATAGGGCATGGAACCATACTTGAGGGTTGGCTCAATGGACCCTGCAAAATTCATAGTACAGAGGTCACCACTCCAACTCATAGCCTTAGAGCATGTTGGATACTACGGCAGGTGGCCAAAAGTGGCGAAGAGCTTCTAACTCCAGAGCACCAGCCCAGGGATACCGGTACGGTATTAACAGTCTTCGAGACTTTCGCATCAAATAATATGCGGAAACGAACACTCCGCAGCCTTGCCGAAGTCTACCAAGTAGCAACAATAAACCCATGGAGTTACATGGCTATTACCTTTAATGCCAGTGACGAACCTAAATTCCGAACAGCCCGAGCACCAGCCGCATTGGTCCTCAGTCCAATAGTGGACGGCTTTCGCCTTACCAAGGTACTCATGGACGGTGGCAGCGGATTGAACCTCATTTACGAGGAAACCCTCGGAAAAATGGAAATAGACTGGAGCCGCATTGAGCGAAGCAGCACAACCTTTAGAGGAATAATCCCCAGTCGGGAAGCATGCTGTACAGGAAAAATCACACTGGATGTGGTGTTCGGCACGCCGGATAATTACAGGTCCGAGGAGGTCACGTTCCAAGTGGCCCCGTTCAGTAGTGGATATCATGCTCTATTAGGGCAAGAGGCATTCACAATTTTTCAAGCTATACCCCATTACGGGTACATGAAGCTCAAAATGCCCGGGCCCAACGGAATCATCACGATTGCTAGTGACCCAGACATAGCACTCCGCGCCGAAAATAAGACAGCCGCACTGGGCCTTGAGGCACTATCCGAAGCCCTAGCGGCCAAGGAACTCACTACGCTGCGCTCCATAGTGAATAGGGATGATCTGATACTAGATAAAAGATCCAAGTCCACCTCCTTTAAACCAGCGGAAAAAATAGTCAAATTCCAAGTCCATCCAACGGACCCTAAAAACGGCCTCCATCGGGCATAATTAAACCCTGATGTAGACGCCGCACTACGAGAATTCCTACGCGAAAATTGGGACATTTTTGCCTGGCACCCTTCAGACATGCGAGGAGTCCCACGCCGGCTGGCCGAGCATAGCCTGAACATCCTAAAAGGATTCAAGCCAGTCAAACAGGCTCTTCAACGTTTCTCCGAACCCAAGAGACGGGCCATGGGAGAGGAGCTAGCCAAATTATTGGAGGCCGGATTCATCAGAGATATAAAACATCCGGACCGGCTAGCAAACCTGGTGATGGTACCAAAGAAGGACAAATCCTGGCGCCTATGCGTCGATTTTAAGGACCTCAACAAGGCTTCCCCAAAGGATCCCTTCCCACTCCCCCGCATCGATCAAATTATCGACGCTACCGCAGGACACGATTCATTGTGTTTCCTCGACACATACTCCGGATACCACCAAATTAAGATGGCAGAGCCCGACCAGGCCGCAACGGCATTCATCACACCATACGACCCATTCTGCTTCAACACAATGCCCTTTGGGCTCAAAAACGCCGGCGCAACATATCAGTGCATGATTCAGACATGTCTGGCAAACCAGATCAGCAAAATAGTGGAGGCATACGTAGACAATGTGGTCGTTAAAACCAAGCATGTGGAAACTCTAGTAGACGACTTGAGGCTCACATTCGATAATATCCGTACATATGACATCAAGCTCAACCCAGAAAAATGCGTTTTCGGCGTACCAGCAGGAAAGCTCCTGGGCTTCATTGTATCCGGCAGAGGAATTGAAGCAATCCCAGCCAAGATCCGAGCTCTGTCACAATTGGATATCCCAAAGGACCTCAAACAAATACAAAAAATGACTGGATGCATGGCGGCTCTAAGCCGCTTTATCTCCCGTTTGGGAGAAAAGGCATTACCCCTTTATCGCCTCCTCCGACGCACCGAACACTTCGAGTGGACGGACGCCGCCACGGCTGGACACGAAGAAATAAAAGCCATATTGGCAACAAACCCAGTCCTGGTCGTGCCCAACATGGGCGAACCGATGCTATTATATATCGCGGCAACTCATCAAGTTATGAGCACGGTGCTTGTTGTCGAACCAGAAATGGACGGACACAAGTTCCCCCTTCGAAAACCAGTTTACTAAGTGTCCACTGTCCTAACTCCATGCAAGTCATGGTACCCGCATTATCAAAAGATAGCGTACGCGGTGTTTATGGCATCCCGGAAGCTGCGACACTACTTTCAAGAGTGTTCGATAATAGTAGCCTCTGAAGTACCTCTTAACAACATTATAAACAACTGCGACGCGACGGGCCGGACTGCCAAATGGGCCATTGAGCTCCTCCCATTCGACATAACCTATAAGCCACGGCGAGCTATTAAGTCGCAAGTTTTGGCCGACTTCGTCGCCGAATGGACTGAAGCTGAACTTCCTAAAGAGTACGGCGCATATTCCAACTGGATCATGCACTTCGACGGCTCCAAAATGTTGGCTGGTCTAGGGGCTGGCGTCGTTGTGATGTCCCCAACCGGAGATACAGTTCAATATGTACTCCAGATAATGTATACGGACTCCAACAATGCACCCGAATACGAGGCCCTTCTACATGGTCTCCGGATGGCAGTCTCCATGGGCATTTAACACCTAGAGGTGCGTGGGGATTCGAACCTCGCGATATCCCAAATAAAGGGAGACTTCGACGCCAAGGATCCAAAAATGGCAGCCTATCGCAATGCCGTCCTAAAAATGTCAGCTCGGTTCGAGGGGCTCGAATTTCACCATATAGCCCGGGATAACAACCAGGCAGCAGACGTATTGGCACGCATTGGCGCAAGGCGCGATGCCGTCCCTCCCAACATCTTCCTAGAGAGGCTGTTTAAGCCATCCATACTATGGGAGGGGGAGTCCGGAAATAACAACCCGGACCCAACCGCACTGCCCGACACCGAACATTCTGACACAATTGGCGGTTCTGCCAACGAAGTAACACCCTCAGCCCACGTAATAATGGCAGTCATCGCCCCATGGACGGAACCATTCCTAGCCTACCTAACTAGGCAGGAACTTCCCGAGGACCAAAATGAGGCCGCTGCATAGTGTGGCGATCTAAAGGCTACAAGGTCCATGAGGGAGAGCTTTACAAGAAAAGCACAACCGGAGTCCTTCAAAGGTGTATCTCCGAAGAGGAAGGGCGGAATCTACTGGCTGAAATTCATGTCGGACTCGGCGGGCACCACGCGGCAGCCCGGGCCCATGTAGGGAAGGCCTTCCATACATGATTTTATTGGTCGACGGCCCGGGCAGATGCTCAGGACTTAGTCCAACGATGCGTCGGTTGCCAACTCTTTGCTAATCAAAGCCACATGCCACCCACCGCCCTCAAAACTATACCCATAACCTGGCCCTTCTTGGTCTGGGGGCTTGACATGGTTGGACCCCTTAAAGGAGGAACCCACAAGCAAAAATACCTACTGGTCATGGTGGATAAATTCACCAAATGGATAGAGGCCAAACCTGTTAAGACAGCCGAATCCAGACCGGTGATAGACTTCATATCAGGGATCGTACACCGTTACGGCGTCCCCCACAGCATCATCATGGATAACAGCACGAACTTTACGGCTGACGAAGTCAAACTCTGGTGCAAAAACATGGGCATCAAGCTCGACTATGCTTCAGTCTATCACCCTCAAACTAACGGTCAAGTCGAGCAAGCAAATGGTCTAATCATGAGCGGCATCAAACCCAGATTAGTGCGGTCCATCAAGGAATCTAACACGCACTGGGTAGAGGAGCTCAACTCCGTACTCTGGGGGCTGCGGACCACTCCGAATCGCACCACCGGATTCACACCATTATTTATGGTATACGGCGCAGAGGCAGTTCTGCCCTGTGACATAATTCATGACTCACCTCACATGCGCATGTACGAAGATAGAGAAGCCGAGCTCAATCGGCAGGACAGTTTGGACGCACTGGAGGAGGAGCATGACGTGGCAAAAGCCCATTCCACATTCTATCAACAGCAAGCTCGAAATATCACAGCAGAGAAGTACGGGCCAAAACTTACAACGTTGGTGAGTTAGTTCTACGCCTGCCGGACAAGAAAAAGGACAAACTCAAGCCCAAATGGGAAGGTCCCTTTATCATCGACCAAGTCCTGACCGGTGGAGCGTACCGTCTGCGAGATGCATCGGATAACCGACTCGAGGCGAACCTGTAACGCCCCGGATACAACTTTCCATATTCGTAACTCCAACTCTTGCCTTTTCTGGAGATGTGTTATGTTATTTTCCTCCGTGGTTGGGTTTTTGTTTTTTTGTTTGTTTTTGTTGTTTTTGTTTTGCATTTTGTTCATGTCTTGTATTTCATCATCGCATCATTCGCATTGCATCGGCACTCCATTGCCGTCATATTTTAAAACTTGCATTCGTTCGTCGTTGTCGTTTCTCCGATTGCCTTCATCACCTTCCCTCGGATCGCCTTGCCCGCGCTGACCGTTCCAGACCAACCGGGTTGTGCTTCCCTCTTGACCGTGACCACCTAACCTCTCTTGCCAGCTCGCAGCCCCCTCGCGCGCGCGTCCGAAACTTCCCCGAACCCAACCGCTCAGTCATTACCATTGCATTTGGTTCATCCCCAAACACCTAAAAAATATCTCCGTTTTCTTATTTGGACTCCCATAGAATTTTATCTTGACCGTCCAATTTTGATCAGATGATCCAAACTCCCTTCTTTCCTTACATATAGAGCAGCCCCTGACCTAATCTAGTCCAACCCTAAATTTTAGGCAGGTTGTCCCATCCATCTCATCGCCGCCGCCACTCCACCAAATCCCCTCGGGATCCCTTCTCCTCGTTTTCCTCCAGCCACCAACCAGCGCTCCCCACTGCTCCTCCCCGATTCGCTCGCCCGGCCAACCAGAGCAGCTCCTCGATCCACTCCACGCCGACCCCCATCGCCCTCCTCCCGTGCTTCCCGCGCGCCACCGCAAGCAGCAGCACCACCGGATCTCCCTTCACGGTGGAGCACCACCAGCATATGAGCCCCCGTCGCGCCCTCTCTTCCCTTCGCTCTCTCTTTCTTCTTCGTCTCACCTCTCTCTCTGTCTCTCTTCGTCAGGGACAGGAATCAGCGACCCGAATCCTCCGCTTTGGCCAGCAGCAGCAGGGCACTGCTCCAGGCCTCAACCTCGTCGAGCTCCTCACGCCGCTGCCCCTGGACCTCCATCGAACCGCAAGCCGCTGCCCTGGAGCTCCTCCGCCAACTAGTGCCTCCCCTGGATCCCCTCGTCCCCAACGCCGGCAAGTTCGCCGCCGCCAAGACCTTGCCTCGCCAGATCCGCCTTCCACTGCCGGGAATCGGTTCCCCTCCATCTCGCCTCACCTCTGGTGGTCGTCCCGCCGTCTGCCCTCGCCGGAGACCATCTGCGCCTCGTCCCGCCTGCTGCTGCTTCTGTTCTTCAGAGAAACGAGCAGCTCGCCAGCTCTCCTCGTTGACCGCGTCCCTGTTCGTCTGGAGCGCCAGCCTCCAGCGCCTTCCAGATCGGGCCCGAGCCAAGGCCCAGCTTCCCTCCAAAGCCCAGCGCGCCAGCCTCCCGGCCTCAAGGCCCGATGTGAGCAGCTCCCCCACGCCCTGGGCCAGATCTCAGATTCGGCCCAGCTCCTGTTTTTTTTCCTTCTGCGAATTTAGCATTATCCCAGGATTTTCCAGTTTTGCAGAAAAACCCCTCATGTTCATGCATGTAATAATTAATTAACCGTGCATCGGATTAAAATGATTTAAATATGTATAATGCTCAGAAATTTGTGTAGATTAATAATATGCCACTTTCATCTATGTTAAAAATGTTTAACATGCTGTTTGTGTTTATTTTGCATAATGCCATGTTAAAATGATTTATTTCATAACTAAATAACTGTCGCTCGGTTTCTAATAAACTTTATATGTAAATGGGGTGGAAAAATGCATAGATTAACTTGCTGCACTTTGTTTCATTGTTTAACAACACTAAAATATGTTTTAGGGCAGAACAGTACCAAATTTGAATATTGCTCATGAGGATTTTCCGGAATTGTTGTTTGTTGTTCCGGCCTGATTTAAACTTGCCTAAATATTTAGTTTACTTTTGTTACACCCCTTGCCATGTTTAACAACATTTAACATTGTTGTGTACCTAAACGAGAGCGAACTAAATAACTCGGATGTGGTGTTTCGTCAATATGCAACTTGTTGCATATTGAGCTCCACTTAACTTGTAGTATTGTTTGTTGCACTTTGCCATGCCATGCTCTTTTAACCGGACATGCATCATACTTTATTGTGCATCATTCCATGATTATGCTTGTGGGTTTACCATGTTGTTTGTTTCTTTCCTGTATTGCTTCCTAGTTCCGTTAATGTTGCGATTGTAAGGATTCGTTCGACTACGTCCGATCGTCTTCTTCATGGACTCGTTCTTCTTCCTAGCGGGATTTCAGGCAAGATGACCGCTACCCTGGATCTCACTACTATCATTGCTATGCTAGTTGCTTCGTTCTATCGCTATGCTGCGTTACCTATCATTTGCTCTTCAAGCCTCCCAAATTGCCATTAACCTCTAACCTTTGACACCATTCCTAGCAAACCATTGATTGGCTATGTTACCACTTTGCTCAGCCCCTCTTATAGCGTTGTTAGTTGCAGGTGAAGTGAAGATTGCTCCATGGTGGACATGATTATGTTGGGATATCACAATATCTCTTATTTAATTAATGCATCTATATACTTGGTAAAGGGTGGAAGGCTCGGCCTTATGCCTAGTGTTTTGTTCCACTCTTGCCGCCCTAGTTTCCATCACGCCGGTGTTATGTTCCCGGATTTTGCGTTCCTAACGCGGTCGGGTGATTTATGGGACCCTCCTGACAGTTCGCTTTGAATAAAACTTGTCCAGCAAGGCCCAACCTTGGTTTTACCATTTGCCTCACCACCACCTATACCCTTCCCTTGGGTCGGCCAACCCAAGGGTCATCTTTATTTTAGCCCCCCCGGGCCAGTGCTTGTCTAAGTGTTGGTCCGAACCGAGCAGCCTGCGGGGCCACCTCGGGGAAACTCGGGGCCTAGTTTTACTCGTAGCTTGACTTATCCGGTGTTGCCCTGAGAACGAGATATGTGCAGCACCTATCGGGATTGTCGGCGCATCGGGCGGCTTTGCTGGTCTTGTTTTACCATTGTCGAAATGTCTTGTAAACTGGGATTCCGAGACTGATCGGGTCTTCCTGGGAGAAGGTCTATCCTTCGTTGATCGCGAGAGCTTATCATGGGCTAAGTTGGGACACCCCTGCAGGGTATAAACTTTCGAGAGCCGTGCCCGCGGTTATGTGGCAGATGGGAATTTGTTAATGTCCGGTTGTAGATAACTTGACACCAGATCCGAATTAAAATGCATCAACCGCGTGTGTAGCCGTGATGGTCTCTTTTCGGCGGAGTCCGGGAAGTGAACACGGTTTCTGTGTTATGATTGACGTAAGTAGGAGCTCAGGATCACTTCTTGATCATTACTAGTTGACGACCGTTCCTTTGTTTCTCTTCTCGCTCTCATTTGCGTATGTTAGCCACCATATATGCTTAGTCGCTGCTGCAACCTCACCACTTTACCCCTTCCTTTCCCATTAAGCTTTGCTAGTCTTGATACCCATGGTAATGGGATTGCTGAGTCCTCGTGGCTCACAGATTACTACAACAACAGTTGTAGGTACAGGTTATGCGATGATCATGACGCGAGAGCGATGTTTGCTTGTTTGGAGTTCTTCTTTTGCTTCTTCTTCGATCAGGGGATAGGTTCCAGGTCGGCAGCCTGGGCTAGCAGGGTGGATGTCGTTTGAGTTTTTCTTTGTGTTTCATCTGTAGTCGGATGGTTGCTCTTATGTATGATGTATTGTTGTATTCATGTGGCATTGTATGCCTCTTGTATGTATCCCCATCTATTATGTAATGTTGATGTAATGATATCCACCTTGCAAAAGCATGTCAATATGCGGGTCTATCCTTGGTGGGACCTTCGAGTTCCTCTTGGATAGGGTCGCATATTGGGCGTGACAAGTTGGTATCAGAGCCTCGACCGACCATAGGAGCCCCCTTGTTTGTTGGCCGTTGTTGAGTCTAGAAGAAAACTATTTTGAGTCTTAGGATTATATATATCGGAGAGTAGGATTCTTTTTACTCCTCAGTCCCTTCGTCGCTCTGGTGAGGACTCCTGACGTAGATGTTTTGTCTTTCCTCTCCTCAAATTTCACTAATTTTTTTTAGGATCTCGCGGGTATCTTGGGATCGTTCCGATATTCTTATGACGAGAACATTGTTCTTGGTGCCTCCTGACATTTAGGGGTTGTGGCAGTGTCCCGGGGAGTTGAGCTCCGAGGTGTTGTCGTCATAATTTTATCGTTGCAGTTCTGGAATACCTGAGTTTTGCCGACATCGAAAATCTCTTTTATGCAGTTGTTGGTGAGATAACCTCGACGTCACCCAGTACTGGGGAGTTCGGGAGTATTGCCATAGCTCGTATAACGGATGCTTTTCGAAGGTTGAGGTACACGATTTCCGAGTTTCTTGGTTATGTGTTGACGGATGGATACAGCTTGGATATAGGTATTGTTAGTTTGGGTGAGATATATTACTTCCCCTGTATCCCCAACACCAGATTGCATAACCAGAAAGTTTCGGGAGTTTATAGGTGGGAATTCAAGTAGCTCCTAGAATATCTTTCCGACAGATGCATGATATGGGATTGGGTAAATCTCTATCATATGTATTGTTCCGGCTTATTCTGCAAGCCAAATCCTTTGTTTTGTTTTATTTGTGGTATTCGAGTTGCTTCGAAGTCAAATGTTGAATCCATACCTTTCCTAAACGGTGTTCTCATATTGCTATGTGAATACTAATCCTTTTGATCATTGAGGTTGTCATGTTAATTCTTTTCCAACCAATGCGCTTCTCTTCAAGATGATTCCATCATTCTCCCCATCCGCAAGATCAATTCTAAGTTTTCTCAACGGTGTTTGTTTCGTTCATCCCAAGTTGTCTTTGTTTTCCCCACCCTCCCACCCTTTTCTTCAAGGACTCATTTATTTTAATCAAGTATCCATTTATTCATGTGAAGTCACTTCACTCTTTTCAATCAATGTTCTGATACGTTGATCCCTCGTGAAGATGCTCACGAGCTTCAAGTTCATCATCCTCCATTCTTTTTGCTTCTCCGGTGGATCCAATTCAAGCTTTCAGTGTTGATCATATTCCTTTCTTCGTTTCTAATGCTTTCTCATGCCGGTGCACCTCTCAATCACTCACCTCTTGTTATTCATTTGTTCCAGAGTGTTGAAGATATCTCAGAAGATTTGTGTTTCCATTCTTAATCCGTTCAAGCCATTTGGAGATTGTTATCTCATTCAAGCCATTTAATTCAACCGGTGCAATCTCTCTTTAAAATTATTTTCAACGGTGTTTTCTTTTGAGTGGGCCCCAACCCATAGGTATTTTCCCAGGATCTTACCTAACTCTTCGAATTATCAGGAGCGATTCTCAAATTCATTTCCAGGTTTGACGTAAGAATGAATTTTCATCAGTCACATGCCTTCTCCAAGGTCGTTTTCAAATTCTTTTCATCTTTGGCTCAACCTTTCCTCTTTTAATTCTCCCGGAGTGTCTCAACAATTCATGGTGGTTCTCATCATCATTCTCAACATTTGAAGACCGAAGAAGAGTTTCTCTTAAATCTTGGTCCATTCTCTTGAAGATTCATGGTTCTAGCTTCATGCTATCCTCATAATTGTTTTGATTGTGACAATTCTTTTCTTACCATCCGGAGCATTTCGTGAGTTGTTTCCATTTCTTTCCTCCGAAGGCCATCATGTCATAATTCTTCATTCTTAGCGTGTAGCTATCATTCTCCGAATCTTACCGGTGAATCGTTCAAATATCCTCTATTCAGTTCATGTTCTCTTCGTTCTCATGTATCTAAATCCGTTCAAGTATCTTCATTCGTTTTCAAATTCTTTCCGGTGAATTGTGCCCTTGCTACTCTCTTTTTCAATTTTTACAGTGGTTCGTTCAAGATTTCACTTCCTTCGTTATCATATCAATTCATCCGTTGTTTCCAAATCCCACCGATAGTTCCATCAATACCTTCTCAAGCTTGCGCTATATCTCTTTTAATCCTTTCTACGAGAATAAGTAGTATGCCAAATCTGTTGCTTGTCATCAATTTAAATTGGTGAAGGATTTGCATAACGTAATTCGTATTATTGTTTCATCCAAGTAATCTAGTTTCTTCTTTCCAGAGTTGTTCATCATGTCAGTTTACTCGGTTCTAGATGCTTCATCTTTTCTTTTCCGGAGTTCCAAGTTTTTCGCATTATCTCGTCGCGAAGCTCCATCTAAATCATCACAAGGCTTCACCTTGTGTTTTCAAGTTCTCTTTCTTTCTATCATCCTTTTATTACCGGAGTTCTTCATGGAGGCTCTACATGGTGGTTCGTCAAGGATTCTTTTCATTCTTCAATTGTTCTTCAAGATTTCTCTTGAAGTTAAGATCTCCCAAGCTATACTCTAAAATAAACATGGTGCCCAACACATGTTTTTCCTGAGGAGTTCAAGTATTCTTCTTCTTGCATTTCGAAGGGCAATTCTTTCTACCTTATCTTTTGAGGTGGTGTTATATTACTCTTGACAATTTCCTTCATGTTTCATGATTCATATGTTGTCAAGAATGAGGTATTTTAAATCCATCATTTTCTCTTCGTTCAAGAGATCTTTTCGACCAATCAACTTCTTCGTTGGAGTTATCTTGTGTCAGATTTCACCTAAAGCCTTTCCTTAAGGGTTGTTGCTATTTGTGGTGATTATGCATGACCCAAGCTTGCTCTTTATCCTCTTGGTGGAAGAAGTTTTTCATCTCTTTGGTGCTCTCAATCAAATCAATGGTTTCCATTAGTGGCCGGTTGTCACCTCATAGTCTTGAGATGTTTTCCATAAGCGCACTACAAGCTTATTCGTTTCGTTGTTGGTTTTCCAACAACTCCGTTATAACCTTCTTGGAATGGTGCTTTCCAAGCTCATTTGTGACAGAAGTTGGCATTTTCTTCTCCATTCTTTTATTCCAATGATCTATCTTCTATTCTTTCTTCCAGAGGCTTTGTGAGGTTGCTCTCGTTGACCCATCATCTCATTTTGTCAAGATCATGTTCTTTTACATGCTTATCCATTTCATCGGACTGTTGTGTCTATCATTCCTCTTTTAACTGGAGTGTTGCGTCATCTCTTCAAGTGCTTTTCATCTTATCAAGTTTTCCTTCTTCTTTCGGTCGGAGTGCTGCCCAAATTATATCAATCTTATTCCTTCTCTATCTAGTTTTAACCGGAGTGGTTTCAATATCTATCTTATCACTAAACCTCTTGGTACTCGTCGTATCCCTTGTTCCTCTTTTCTAACGGAGTGTTTTCAACTATGTTCATCTTTGTTGTTTTCTTTCTTTCATTTTGCTCAACCTCTCAAGGTTCGTGGTTTCACTCATTGGTCGAAGAAGCAACTTGTTTTACCTCTCATCTTCCTCTTTCTTTTCCCTCCGGTGCCATCCTAGATCTTGGGACGAGATCCTCTCGTAGTGGTGGAGTGTTGTAACGCCCCGGATACAACTTTCCATATTTGTAACTCCAACTCTTGCCTTTTCCGGAGATGTGTTATGTTATTTTCCTCCGTGGTTGGGTTTTTGTTTTTTTTGTTTGTTTTTGTTGTTTTTGTTTTGCATTTTGTTCATGTCTTGCATTTCATCATCGCATCATTCGCATTGCATCGGCACTCCGTTGCCGTCATATTTTAAAACTTGCATTCGTTCGTCGTTGTCGTTTCTCCCTTTGCCTTCATCACCTTCCCTCGGATCGCCTTGCCCGCCCTGACCATTCCAGACGAACCGGGTTGTGCTTCCATCTTGACCGTGACCACCTAACCTCTCTTGCCAGCTCGCAGCCCCCTCGCGCGCGTCCGAAACTTCCCCGAACCCAACCGCTCAGTCATTACCATTGCATTCGGTTCATCCCCAAACATCTATAAAATATCTCCGTTTTCTTATTTGGACTCCCATAGCATTTTATCTTGACCGTCCAATTTTGATCAGATGATCCAAACTCCCTTCTTTCCTTATATATAGAGCAGCCCCTGACCTAATCTAGTCCAACCCTAAATTTTAGGCAGGTTGTCCCATCCATCTCATCGCCACTGCCACTCCACCAAATCCCCTCGGGATCCCTTCTCCTCGTTTTCCTCCAGCCACCAACCAGCGCTCCCCACTGCTCCTCCCCAATTCGCTCGCCCGGCCAACCAGAGTAGCTCCTCGATCCACTCCACGCCGACCCCCATCGCCCTCCTCCCGTGCTTCCCGCGCACCACCGCAAGCAGCAGCACCACCGGAGCTCCCTTCACCGTGGAGCACCACCAGCAGATGAGCCCCCATCGCGCCCTCTCTTCCCTTCCCTCTCTTTCTTCTTCGTCTCACCTCTCTCTCTGTCTCTCTTCGTCAGGGACAGGAATCAGCGACTCGAATCCTCCGCTTTGGCCAGCAGCAGCAGGGCACTGCTCCAGGCCTCAACCTCATCGAGCTCCTCACGCCGCTGCCCCTGGACCTCCATCGAACCGCAAGCCGCTGCCTTGGAGCTTCTCCGCCAACTAGCGCCTCCCCTGGATCCCCTCGTCCCCAAGACCTTGCCTCGTCGGATCCACCTTCCACTGCCGGGAATCGGTTCCCCTTGATCTCGCCCCGCCTCTGGTGGTCGTCCCGCCGTCTGCCCTCGCTGGAGACCATCTGCGCCTCGTCCCACCTGCTGCTGCTTCTGTTCTTCAGAGAAACGAGCAGCTCACCGGCTCTCCTCGTTGACCGCGTCCCTGTTTGTCTGGAGCGCTAGCCTCCAGCGCCCTCCAGATCAGGCCCGAGCCAAGGCCCAGCTTCCCTCCAAAGCCCAGCGCGCCAGCCTCCCGGCCTCAAGGCCCGATGTGAGCAGCTCCCCCACGCCCTGGGCCAGATCTCAGATTCGGCCCAGCTCCTGTTTTTTTTCCTTCTGCGAATTTAGCATTATCCTAGGATTTTCCAGTTTTGCAGAAAAAACCCTCATGTTCATGCATGTAATAATTAATTAACCGTGCATCGGATTAAAATGATTTAAAGATTTATAATGCTCAGAAATTTGTGTAGATTAATAATATGCAACTTTCATCTATGTTAAAAATGTTTAACATGCTATTTGTGTTTATTTTGCATAATGCCATGTTAAAATGATTTATTTCATAACTAAATAACCGTCGCTCGGTTTCTAATAAACTTTATATGTAAATGGGGTGGAAAAATGCATAGATTAACTTGCTGCACTTTGTTTCATTGTTTAACAACATTAAAATATGTTTTAGGGCAGAACAGTACCAAATTTGAATATTGCTCATGAGGATTTTTCAGAATTGTTGTTTGTTGTTCCGGCCTCATTTAAACTTTCCTAAATATTTAGTTGACTTTTGTTACACCCCTTGCCATGTTTAACAACATTTAACATTGTTGTGTACCTAAACGAGAGCGAACTAAATAACTCGGATGTGGTGTTTCGTCAATATGCAACTCGTTGCATATTGAGCTCCACTTAACTTGTAGTATTGTTTGTTGCACTTTGCCATGCCATGCTCTTTAAACCGGACATGCATCATACTTGATTGTGCATCATGCCATGATTATGCTTGTGGGTTTACCATGTTGTTTGTTTCTTTCCGGTATTGCTTCCTAGTTCCGGTAATGTTGCGATTGTGAGGATTCGTTCGACTACGTCCGATCGTCTTCTTCATGGACTCGCTCTTCTTCCTAGCAGGATTTCAGGCAAGATGACCGCTACCCTGGATCTCACTACTATCATTGCTATGCTAGTTGATTCGTTCTATCGCTATGCTACGTTACCTATCATTTGCTCTTCAAGCCTCCCAAATTGCCATGAACCTCTAACATTTGACACCATTCCTAGCAAACCATTGATTGGCTATGTTACCGCTTTGCTCAGCCCCTCTTATGGCGTTGTTAGTTGTAGGTGAAGTGAAGATTGCTCCATGGTGGACATGATTATGTTGGGATATCACAATATCTCTTATTTACTTAATGCATCTATATACTTGGTAAAGGGTGGAAGGCTCGGCCTTATGCCTAGTGTTTTGTTCCACTCTTGCCGCCCTAGTTTCCGTCATACCGGTGTTATGTTCCCGGATTTTGCGTTCCTAACGCAGTCGGGTGATTTATGGGACCCCCCTAACAGTTCGCTTTGAAAAAAACTTGTCTAGCAAGGCCCAACCTTGGTTTTACCATTTGCCTCACCACCAACTATACCCTTCCCTTGGGTCGGCCAACCCAAGGGTCATCTTTATTTTAGCCCCCCCGGGCCAGTGCTTGTCTAAGTGTTGGTCCGAACCGAGCAGCCTGCGGGGCCACCTCGGGGAAACTCGAGGCCTGGTTTTACTCGTAGCTTGACTTATTCGGTGTTGCCCTGAGAATGAGATATGTGTAGCTCCTATCGGGATTGTCGGTGCATCGGGCGGCTTTGCTGGTCTTGTTTTACCATTGTCGAAATGTCTTGTAAACCGGGATTCCGAGACTGATCGGGTCTTCCTGGGAGAAGGTCTACTCCTTTGTTGATCGCAAGAGCTTGTCATGGGCTAAGTTGGGACACTCCTGCAGGGTATAAACTTTCGAGAGCCGTGCCCGCGGTTATGTGGCAGATGGGAATTTGTTAATGTCCGGTTGTATATAAATTGACACCAGATCCGAATTAAAATGCATCAACCGCGTGTGTAGCCGTGATGGTCTCTTTTCGGCGGAGTCCGGGAAGTGAACACGGTTTCTGTGTTATGATTGACGTACGTAGGAGCTCAGGATCACTTCTTGATCATTACTAGTTGACGACCGTTCCTTTGTTTCTCTTCTCGCTCTCATTCGCGTATGTTAGCCACCATATATGCTTAGTCACTGCTGCAACCTCACCACTTTACCCCTTCCTTTCCCATTAAGATTTGCTAGTCTTGATACCCATGGTAATGGGATTGCTGAGTCCTCGTGGCTCACAGATTACTACAACAACAGTTGCAGGTACAGGTTATGCGATGATCATGATGCGAGAGCGATGTTTGCTTGTTTGGAGTTCTTCTTTTGCTTCTTCTTCGATCAGGGGATAGGTTCCAGGTCGGCACCCTGGGCTAGCAGGGTGGATGTCGTTTGAGTTTCTGTTTGTGTTTCATCCGTAGTCGGATGGTTGCTCTTATGTATGATGTATTGTTGTATTCGTGTGGCATTGTATGCCTCTTGTATGTATCCCCATCTATTATGTAATGTTGATGTAATGATATCCACCATGCAAAAGCGTGTCAATATGCGGGTCTATCCTTGGTAGAACCTTCGAGTTCCTTTTGGATAGGGTCGCATATTGGGCATGACAGAACCCATGGAACGCAGCCTGTCTCCGAAGATTCTACGCCTAGCGCCGGATTCTGAGTTCCCGTCTAAATTTTTTTACAGTAGCTGTCTTATATTTCTCCCCTTCTCCCTCCTTTTCTCTTACAGCCTTTGAAGGCTCGTTCGCGCTTTGTTCGCACACACTTGACGCGCTATCCGTGCTCATTATACCTGGGGGCTTCTGTAATAGAAGCTTATTTATATGGGCTTCATGCCCAACACATGTATCACACTTCGGCATGTACCTTTTATTCACCATTATATGCATCGATATGACTTAAGTTTTGGCCAAGCTGGGTTGCCTGGCTCCTGTTCTTACCCCTATGTTCCCGATTGTTCGGCTAGGTGGTAAAGGGAGCACCTGTGCGATTGTTACTACCGGGGCAGCCGGATGTGTACCTCAGACTAGGTGAAGCCGAAAGCTAGCATTCTTAAGGGAATATTCGGTCGGGGAACTAAAAGATGATTTCTCATTTATTTATTTATCTTCCCCCAGATGTTTCTCTGCATTTTTTGCAGTCCGGACATGCACTTTAGGGCATGCTTCCCAGGGAAAGGAACCCCTAACGGAACTATTCTCCCTGGAAGATGTTTCTTACTAACCATGTAATATAACATAACTAGTTGGGCACTTGTCTAATAAAGCACTAATGACCCCTACGCCTGGTCTCCACGCATGCCCCGGTTTTTCCATAACCGTGAGGGTATTCGGACACACTCCAGACTATCGGATCCCGAGGTTGAAGCGAAAAGGTCCGCTATGACAAACGATCTACAATCCGGCTAGAAGGCATTTTACATGTCATCTTAAATTACATAGTCAACTTGACTGGGCATATTCCTCTTCAATGCCATCCAACAGGTTGTCTAGTTTACAGTCCTGTTGGGAATACTTTGCGGCCAATTCTACTTGGTCGTACTCTAAGCTCGCAAGGATCTCCTTCCCATCAGGCCCCACAGGTCCGACATCGGCCATGTGGTTTGGGTTAGCCTTCGTGTACCGCGTCTTCACCATGGCTCAGGCCTCCTGGCGCCTTGACGGCAGGCCGTTATCTTCCATAAGCAGAAGCGCCGCCGCGCTCCCTGAAGCCTCTCTACAATCTCTCCAAGGCCTTCGGGCAGGGAGACAGATGGCCACAAGGCCTGGGCGATGCCTTTCATCACCTGCCGAACTCGTTCGTGCAGTTGCAAGAGCTCGGGAAGAATGTCACCCGTAGAACCGGGCATTTCCTCTACAGGACGACCTGTGAGCATACCTACAGACATGACTCTGTTAGTCGACTTCCTCGCCGAACTCTTTTTCAAAGTTCGTTCAAGCACTTACTAAAAATGCCGCGTCGAAGCCGCCAATTCTCCTTAACGGAGTCAGACAGCTGGGCACGAACGTCCTTTAGTTCCTCACCCAGCTGGGTGTTGGCATCTTGGAGATTATTTTTCTCTTGCCTCACCCTTGTAAGCACATTCTCGCCGGCCTTTAACCGGTGCATGAGTTGTTGCTTGTACGGATCTATCTCGGTGTAACACCCCAAAATTTTTAACCAAGTTTTATATATTAAAATTTTGCCAGGAGTTTTAAAATTTTGCATTCTGGATTTTTCTGTTGATTTCAGAACTCTTCTTTTATTGTTAAGGAGTTTTATTTTTCCAAGTGGAGCTTTCCAAAATATATTGGACTTCTATGCTCTCTGTATAACATTTTCTTATTTAGTAGATTTTTTTATTAAATTATTTCACCCTGAGCTTTATTCATTAAAATGACTTTCTTTAAGTTTCGGAGCTCTTTTTGAACTACAACCATTTGATATATTTATCTAAAAATCCAACCAAAATTTGGAGATGTCATGTGATGTCTTTAAATTACTTTTATGCAATAATATATTTATTTCATTTCATATTTTGAGTTCTACACCTGTTTTTCAAATTTGGTCCAGTGGACACTTTTGCACTATAGCCTAATTAAATATTTCCCTAGAGCCTCCACCAAAATTATGGGATGTCAGTGGTAGCATGCCATCCAACTTTATGCAAAAACCTTGTGATGTTCTATGGAGAAATTAAGTGCACCAACCTCTTTTTCATTCTAGACCAGACTTGTGTTTTCTACCGCAACCCCATTCATTCTTGCTCTATTGATCTTGTGCTTTCTCCTGCTTGTAGTCAAACCTGCAAAACCTCTAAGTCCAGGAGCATGCAATCTTTGGAACACTTTTGGTTCATGTAATGAGGCCATTTACTCCCTGTCCAGAAGTGCAGTTTTGCAAAACTTGCACTAGCAAGTTTCTTCTTTTTGCAAACTAACTTCACCATCCCCTCTTTCTTCTAAAGAGGCCTCACTCTGGGAGATTTGGCCACCCCAAGATTTGCCTAGGTGCCTTTGGCATTTTCTTAAACACCCTAAGTGCATAGCCAGATTTGGCATGATTTCATGTTTACTTTGTGAACTTGAGCACCTGACCTATCATGCTTCTCCCATGGATTTGCCCTAGCTTATAACCCCACTCTGCTAACTCTCTTGTGGTTTGAAACCCCCTAGCATACCATAGCATTTCGTCGAGCACGTCCCGTGCATGCTCTGGGCGCGCCCAGAGCGTGCGTTTGGCACGCACGTGCGCCCGAGTCGCCGTGTCCCACCCAGCACTCACTCCGGTCCGTGACCGACTACAGCCAGCATGCCGTGTCCCCTTCTGCACCTCACGAGCCCGCAGATCTCGCCACGTCTCCGGCAGGCCAGCCGCTAGCCGCCACCGCCGCCCGATAGCCCCTGCGCTAGCCAGCGCCGCCCAAGCCATCTCCGCTCGCCAGCGCGCCCTTGGAGCAGTAGCCGCTCGTCCGCTAGCTCCTGCCGCCATCCCCAGCCGCGCCACGTTACCCTGCAACTACAGAAGATGGTCGCCGACGCCCTTATCCGCGGCCACCGCCGAACCGCCTCGACTCGCCTATATAAGGAAGTCCCTCGAGCCCTCCGAGCAGACTAGCAGCCTCACACCATGCTCCTGGTGCCCCCGTTGACGTCAATTGGAGAGAAAGAGGCTGTCTTCCCCCACTCCAGCCAGTCCGGCCACCGCCGCCTCCCAGCTCCGTTCGGCGCAACCAAGGCCTCCCCCTCTCCACTCTCTCCACCAGGAACCCCCTCACCCTCTCGTGAGTCCGCCCCCTACTCAATCTTGATCGGGACTCGCTGCATGCGAAATCTCACTTTTTCCCGACGACCACCGTCCGCCGCGGAGCTCGCCGCCGGTAGCTCCGTCCACCCCAGAGAACAAAACATCTTCCTGAGTGACCACTTCGACCCCCTGAGCCCGCGGGTGACCTCTGTTTATCGAGCGTCGCCGGAGTCCCGCCCCTCCCTCTCGGGTGGAGGAAGAGGAGGGAAGTGGAATAGTCAAACCTGACCAGTGGGCCAGGCGGGCCCACTGTCAGTGACTCAGGCGCAGTCCACGCTGGATAAAGTGGAAATGCATTTCCAGATTATGCCTTCGACGTGTACGTATATTTCGAAACGTTTTATTTTCTGTTTTTATTTAAATAACAGATTTTTGACCAAACTTTGACGAGTTGTATCTTTTTAAATACAACTCCAAATAAATTAATTCTTTCTCCTACCTCTTTCAAATATTGTCTAGTTTATTTTAGGAGTTATTTGAAAAAATTTCAAAACAACTTTTGTGCTGTTTTGATTTTGTGTGTTAATTCAAATATATTCTTTTAATAGGATTTTTGAAGATTTCAAGATGTTTTGGAATGCACCCTGCTTTCCCATGACCTGAAGGCAAGCATTCTGAGCCCTGGTGTAATTTTTGTGTGTGTTGTTTGACTCGGTGACAGAACCACCCCGACACGAGCATACGTCATTTTATGTGAGGATGTGATCCTACTCATGAGTGCATAAAAATGATTTTTATGCTGATGGAGTTGATATGGTTATGATGGAAATCACCGTCATATGCCTCTCATGCATACCGAAAGGGAACCCGGGGAGGCCTCTGTCTTGGGTAGACACGGTCTTGCCCCTAGTCCTCCGTCGAGACGGTCGTGTCCGGTATGGCATGAAGGGGTATGTCGCGTGGTGTTTCTATCTGTTGGTTGAAGAATATGCATTGTTATGCTAATCATGCAGGAAATATTTGAACCTCCTAAGTCGACCGTAGATCGAGTCTTGTTCCGGTAACCCCCATACTTGTTTCGTGCTGCCACTTGTCCCTGCCAAAGGTAGGGTACGGTTCAGTAAGTTGTCAACCCCTTCCCTAGCACACACCGTACAGAGAGGCCATGGTGGAAGATACTGGAGGCATCCGGTAGTCATGCCACCGGGTCCGGGAGCATGGGTGTTTCGGTTGTAGCCGAAGGGGGTAGCTCCCCAGTTTGCGCGCGGTATAAATTTTGTGATCCCATGTTACGTCGAGGTTGTAGCCTCCCCACTTAGAGTTTTGCTTGACAGGTGTCGTGGGTGATTCTAGACACATGTGAGTTAAGCTGGTGTGTGCAAGTTAGGTGTGTTTTCAACAAAAAGACCGTAGACGGAATTAGTACCGATGGACTAAAGGAATCCGTTGTTTGTGGGTAAAGAGTACACCCTCTGCAGAGATTAAACCTATTCGAATAGCCGTGTCCATGGTTAAGGATTACAGTCTGGGATGGGTCAAGTGTTGGTCTTAGTGTCGGTCTTCGGAGGTGAAACTGTTAAACCAGAACTAGAATCACAACTTGTGACTTGTGATAATTATGATTATTATTGTTGACTAACCCGTGATATTATTGGTATTATCGAATATCCCTGGGACGGTTCTACCTCCTGGATATTTACTGTGTTTTCTTTTAAAGCCCTTTATGTGGTGTCGCTAAGATGCCCGACTGCGGCATTTCTTTCAAAGCCCTTTATGTGGTGTCGCTAAGATGCCCGACTGTGGCATTTCTTTTAAAGCCCTTTATGTGGTGTCGCTAAGACGCCCGACTGCGGCATTTCTTTCAAAGCCCTTTATGTGGTGTCGCTAAGACGCCCGACTGTGGCATTTCTTTTAAAGCCCTTTATGTGGTGTTGCTAAGACGCCCGACTGTGGCATGCTTGTTATTTATTTCTAAATTTTAATACTACTATGTTATTGCATATTCATAAATAACATGCTTGCATGCATCAAAGTTTTTTTTATCTTTTGTGACTGGCGTCATGAGCATCAAATATTTTCAGCACATCATTGTTATATTATACCTGTGTTCATAATGTTTGCGAGTACATTCAAAGTACTCACTGGCTTGTCCCTGGCTATTGTCTTGGCCAGGTTTTTCTTGCACAGAGAGGAGCAACCGTGGTGATAGTCCCGGAACCTAAGCAACGGTGATAGCAGCCTCGCGAAGATAGGAGTTAACCTGGTCAGCTGTTCCTGTGGGAATTGGAGTCCCATAGACACTGATGATCCATAAACCGCTTCCGCCATCAATCATTAGAAACCATTTGTTGTACTCACAGGCCAGAATGGTCTTGTACTACATATTTTGTATTTTGCTTGGAATTTCTGTATCAAGTTGGTGCCTCATCAGCTAACAGTTATCCTGGGGCTGGTGAGCACAAGGGTCATTTTCTGGAGATTTACACCCGGAGATTTGGTCAACACAAACTTGGTATCAGAGCCAGGCTGACCATTGGCTAATCCTATCTTAGCCAGGTCGGAAAACTTAGGCAAACCAACCTACCAGAACCTAACCAGTGACCGATGGCAAAAATGTCTCATTCGCAAGCGTGCGAAGGAAGACTCCGTCCCATTTTCTATAAAAAGGGCACGCTAGCCTCAACCCAGCACAGCACAGCCTCTTCCCCCAACCAAGCCACAATGCCTGGTCCCATAGTGCACAATGAGACCACAGCAACCAACCTTGGAGGTTTCGTTACCATACTCGCAAACCTCACCCGTCGTGCCTATGCGTTAGAAGAGCCCCTAGAATATGTTGTGTACCAAGGACCCATGAGCGGTGAGGAACGCCAATTCTGGGCCACTGTGCACATCTATGGTAGGGGTCTGTCGCCAGAACGCCCCTACAGGTTCACCGGAGGAACAACTTCCTTCGAGCCACAAGCCATCTATCTAGCTGCTCGAGAGGCTATAGTTCAACTCCGGCAGTTGTCGCCCAGAGTTAACTGTCGCTCGTTCTACAACTACCTCAGGCGTGAAGGGTATGGTAGACCACCCTAAGTTCCCAACGGAGATCACGAGACAGATCCCGCATTGTTGCACCTAGTGCGCTATGTAAGTGCACTAGAGGCACTGTCCGACCAGATCACCATTGATCTGATCGCAGCTCGAGGAGAGTTGGTTCGCAGAGCCCTGGCAAGGAGGGAAGCCGAGCCCGACGCCGACAACCCAGTCGTTCTATTCGGACACCTGATCAAGACCCTAAGGTCAGCCCCAACTATCAACCCAGGTGCTTTGATGACCCCAAAAGTGCTTCGTCGCCTTTTGGGAGCGCAATCCAACGGGGTTGTGGCTAACAATCCACGCGATGGTCATCATCGCCACCCCGACCCTGCAGTTCCTCCACCATCTCCGACTAATCCCGACAGTGAAACACGTGGAGAAGCCTCGACATCCACCAGACATGCCCGTTTAGACATAAACGAGGTAGACTAAGCCGTACGAGTAGTACCGAGTCTCAGTGTATCCTCGCTTGTAATCGAGTGACCTTGTGTATAAGCACAGCCTGTTGTTGTGCCTCTGTTTTAATAGTAGCCTTGCGTGTTTTGTCAGCGCATGGTTGCACATTTTCAGGGCATAGCTACCAAAGCCAACCCCGACGACACCCACAGTAACACGTCTCTTCATGAGATATGTGTATGCCTGACACTGACCCCGACCTTTGGAGCTAATCTGGAAGATTTATTACCTTTCACGACGGTAAATAAACCAACCCAGATGCTATATAAGAAGGCCACCTTGTGACCTTACCCAGCAACCCTCACCTCGTGCAACACTCTCACAACCATTTCTTGCCATGCCGAGCCCTAGTATTTATCGGAGAACCCCAGATGCAACCCCAGGTAGCTTTGTCAAAATATTGTGGGACTTTACCGGCAGTACCATGGGTTCTACCCAGCCACCCCAATACGAGCTGTTCAAATCGAGAATCACCCCTTCCACCTTGGAATATTGGGCAGTAGTACACATCCCTCCCGTAGACTCCAACCAAGATCCAACGGAGGTCTCCTTCCTGGGGATATCCATGCCAAGCCCACACTTGGCCATAGAAGCTGCTGCGAAAGAAGCAATTGCTCGTCTTCGATCCGCAGTACCCTATGCCCGCGATCGAGGATATTATTATTTTCCGAGCCATGCAGCATCCGAAGGAGTGACGTCTTTTCCCGAGGGCGGATTGAGAGAGACCCAGTGCTAGCCAACCTTATCCAGTACATCATCACTCAAGAGCATTTGAACCAGTGATTGATGGATTATCTCCAGAGTCTCGCTGATTTGAATCCTCAGATTGCCATCAGCAGACTACTGAGGCCCGATCCGCAGAGACACATACATCGTCTGGTCAATCCACTTCCTCCAATTGAAGAGGAATGTATCCCTTTACCAGAGACATTTTCTCGAGACCCCGTCCAGTTACCATTTTCTTTTTAGACGTCACTGCGGTGTTTGTTATTTCAGCATTTATTATTATGTTGTAACTTATGCATGGTACCTCGAATTTGTGCGGCGAGTCGAATATATAGTTTCTACTTATATGAGTGGTTTTCTTCGTGAGTAACCTGTGTAACCGCGAAAATCCTGGAATGAGATTTCTTTTCCCTGAGTTGCTGCATCGTTTATCCTCTCACGGCATGGATTATTTTTATTCACGCAGCACCACGGCAACAGACCCACAACCACTCGGACTCTTACACTGCTTGCAAATACACGCAACCATGTTGCATCTCACCAACCACCCCTCTAAGCACTCCACATGCCTCCAAGGGAGAGATTAGCGGATAATCATCCGGATACTAATCACCTCCGGCACACCGGTAACAGGGAATAACCGGAATTACGCCTAGTCTTCGTGATCACCGCCACCGCGGAGAGCCAGCACCCGAGCGGCAGCATCATGGCGACCATCAAGGATCATCGCGCACAGGAGCACAGAGAGCCCCAGCACTGCCGCCAGCCCTCCACACACAAGGATCACGTACCAGTCCGGCACCGTCTCCGCCATTGGAGCCTCATCTCGAGCTCCGGTAAGCAGTAATGGAGGAGAAGGAGGAGGAGAAACGAGGCCAAATGCGAAGATGAAGAAGGAGCACCGCGGTCGTTTTATAGCTCAAGATCGGTGTACGGTGGGCGAAGTCCACCAGCGCCGCTCGTCGCCCGATCGCCGGTGTTCAGAGGCGGATCCGCGAGCAGTGCCGACAGCGCACTGGCCCGCGAGGTGAGTGCACACTGCACCAGCAGCAAGCACGCCGCGCACTACCGCAGTATGGCCTAGATGCCCTACGCGCTAGACGTTGCCGGTGGAGAAAGCCGGGAAAGCGCACGGGTGAGAGGAGGAAGAGAGAGCCAGAGGAAGAAGGAGAGACTGACAGTTGGCCCTGGTCCCACCTGTCAGCCAAAGAGAGCACTGTGCTCTCGGGTACGACCAACATATTGTAGAATTTAGAATTTATTCTAAATTCACTGCGTCCAGCGTAGAAATCGCTCATTTTTCCTAAGCGTGGAACTTCTCCACACAACGCCAGTATCCCACACTGTAGTTACTCACCACTTATTGCCCTCTCACTTTAGACACATTTTACTGCTTAGGTTAAGTGATCTTTTGACCTGGTAAACGTAATTTTTTTAAAGCAACCCTTAGCAAATCTCGAGGACGAGATTTTTATTAAGGGGGGTAGTAATTGTAACACCCCAAAATTTTTAACCAAGTTTTGTATATTAAAATTTTGCCAGGAGTTTTAAAATTTTGCATTCTCGATTTTTCTATTGATTTCAGAACTCTTCTTTTATTGTTAAGGAGTTTTATTTTTCCAAGTGGAGCTTTCCAAAATATATTGGACTTCTATGCTCTCTGTATAACATTTTCTTATTTAGTAGATTTATTTATTAAATTATTTCACCATGAGCTTTATTCATTAAAATGACTTTCTTTAAGTTTCGGAGCTCTTTTTGAACTACAACCATTTGATATATTTATCTAAAAATCCAACCAAAATTTGGAGATGTCATGTAATGTCTCTAAATTACTTTTATGTAATAATATATTTATTTCATTTCATATTTTGAGTTCTACACCTATTTTTTATTTTTGGTCCAGTGGACACTTTTGCACTATAGCCTAATTAAATATTTCCCTAGAGCCTCCACCAAAATTATGGGATGTCAGTGGTAGCATGCCATCAAACTTTATGCAAAAACCTTGTGATGTTCTATGGAGAAATTAAGTGCACCAACCTCTTTTTCATTCTGGACCAGACTTGTGTTTTCTACTGCAACCCCATTCTTGCTCTATTGACCTTGTGCTTTCTCCTGCTTGTAGTCAACCCTGCAAAACCTCTAAGTCCAGGAGCATGCACTCTTTGGAACAATTTTGGTTCATGTAATGAGGCCATTTACTCCCTGTCCAGAAGTGCAGTTTTGCAAAACTTGCACTAGCAAGTTTCTTCTTTTTGCAAACTAACTTCACCATCCCCTCTTACTTCTAAAGAGGCCCCACTCTAGGAGATTTGGCCACCCCAAGATTTGCCTAGGTGCCTTTGGCATTTTCTCAAACACCCTGAGAGCATAGCCAGATTTGGCATGATTTCAAGTTTACTTTGTGAACTTGAGCACGTTACCTATCATGCCTGTCCCATGGATTTGCCCTAGCTTATAACCCCACTCTGCTAACTCTCTTGTGGTTTGAAACCCCCTAGCATACCATAGCTTTTCGTCGAGCACGTCCCGTGCATGCTCTGGGCGCGCCCAGAGCATGCGTTTGGCACGCACGTGCGCCCGAGTCACCGTGTCCCACCCCGCACTCACTCCGTTCCGTGACCGACCGCAGCCAGCACGCCGTGTCCCCTTCTGCACCTCATGAGCCGACAGCTCTCGCCATGTCTCCGGCAGGCTAGTCGCTAGCCCCCACCGCCGCCCGACAGCTCCTGCGCTAGCCAGCGCCGCCCAAGCCATCTCCACGCGCCAGCTCGCCCTTGGAGCAGTAGCCGCTCGTCCGCTAGCTCCTGCCGCCATCCCCAGCCGCGACATGTTGCCCTGCAACTACAGAAGACGGTCGCCGACGCCCTTATCCGTGGCCGCCGCCGAACCGCCTCGACTCGCCTATATAAGGAAGCCCCTCGAGCCCTCCGAGCAGACTAGCAGCCTCACACCATGCTCTTGGTGCCCCCGTTGCCGTCAATTGGAGAGAAAGAGGCCGTCTTCCCCCACTCCGGCCAGTCCGGCCACCGCCGCGTCCCGGCTCCGTTCGGCGCAACCAACGCCTCCCCCTCTCCACTCTCTCCACCAAGAACCCCCTCACCCTCTCGTGAGTCCGTCCCCCTACTCAATCTTGATCGGGACTCGCGGCGTGCGAAATCTCACTTTTTCCCGACGACCACCGTCCACCGCGGAGCTCGCCGCCGGCAGCTCCGTCCACCCCAGAGAACAAAACAACCACCGGAGTGACCGCTTCGACCCCCTGAGCCTGCGGGTGACCTCTGTTTATCGAGCGGTGCCGCCGTTCGCCGGCGAGCATCGCCGGAGTCCCGCCCCTCCCTCTCGGGTGGAGGAAGAGGTGGGAAGTGGACTAGTCAAACCTGACCTATGGGCCTGGCGGGCCCACTGTCAGTGACTCAGGCGCAGTCCACGCTGGATAAGTGGAAGCGCATTTCCAGATTACGCCTTCGACGTGTACGTATATTTCGAAATGTTTTCTTTTCTGTTTTTATTTAAATAACAGATTTTTGACTAAACTTTGACGAGTTGTATCTTTTTAAATACAACTCCAAATAAATTAATTCTTTCTCCTACCTCTTTCAAATATTGTCTAGTTTATTTTAGGAGTTATTTGAAAAAATTTCAAAACAACTTTTGTGCTGTTTTGATTTTGTGTGTTAATTCAATATATTCTTTTAATAGGATTTTTGAAGATTTCAAGATGTTTTGGAATGCACCCTGCTTTGCCATGACCTGAAGGCAAGCATTCTGAACCCTGGTGTAATTTTTGTGTGTGTTGTTTGATTCGGTGACAGCACCACCCCGACACGAGCATACATCATTTTATGTGAGGATGTGATCCTACTCATGAGTGCATAAAAATGATTTTTATGCTGATGGAGTTGATATGGTTATGATGGAAATCACCGTCATATGCCTCTCATGCATACCGAAAGGGAACCCGGGGAGGCCTCTGTCTTGGGTAGACACGGTCTTGCCCCTAGTCCTCCATCGAGACGGTCGTGTCCGGTATGGCATGAGGGGGTATGTCGCGTGGTCTTTCTATCTGTTGGTTGAGGAATATGTATTGTTATGCCAATCATGCAGGAAATATTTGAACCTCCTAAGTCGACCGTAGATCGAGTCTTGTTCCGGTAACCCCCATACTTGTTTCGTCTGCCACTTGTCCCTGCCAAAGGTAGGGTACGGTTTAGTAAGTTGTCAGCCCCTTCCCTAGCACACACCATACAGAGAGGCCATGGTGGAAGATACTTGAGGCATCCAGTAGTCATGCCACCGGGTGCGGGAGCATGGGTGTTTCGGTTGTAGCCGAAGGGGGTAGCTCCCCAGTTTGTGCGCGGTATAAATTTTGTGATCCCATGTTACATCGAGGTTGTAGCCTCCCCACTTAGAGTTTTGCTTGACAGGTGTCATGGGTGATTCCAGACACGTGTGAGTTAAGCTGGTGTGTGCAAGTTAGGTGTGTTTTCAACAAAAAGACCGTAGACGGAATTAGTCCCGATGGACTAAAGGAATCCGTTGCTCGTGGGTAAAGAGTACACCCTCCGCAGAGATTAAACCTATTCGAATAGCCGTGTCCATGGTTAAGGATTACAGTCTGGGATGGGTCAAGTGTTGGTCTTAGTGTCGATCTTCGGAGGTGAAACTGTTAAACCAGAACTGGAATCACAACTTGTGACTTGTGATAATTTTTTATTATTATTGTTGAATAACCCATGATATTATTGGTATTATCGAATATCCCTGGGACGGTTCTACCTACTGGATATGTACTGTGTTTTCTTTTAAAGCCCTTTATGTGGTGTCGCTAAGACGCCCGACTGTGGCATTTCTTTTAAAGCCCTTTATGTGGTGTCGCTAAGACGCCCGACTGTGGCATTTCTTTTAAAGCCCTTCATGTGGTGTCGCTAAGACGCCCGACTGCGGCATTTCTTTCAAAGCCCTTTATGTGGTGTCGCTAAGACGCCCGACTGTGGCATTTCTTTTAAAGCCCTTTATGTGGCGTCGCTAAGACGCCCGACTGCGGCATTTCTTTCAAAGCCCTTTATGTGGTGTCGCTAAGATGCCCGACTGTGGCATTTCTTTTAAAGCCCTTTATGTGGTGTCGCTAAGACGCCCGACTGTGGCATTTCTTTCAAAGCCCTTTATGTGGTGTCGCTAAGACGCCCGACTGTGGCATTTCTTTTAAAGCCCTTTATGTGGTGTCGCTAAGACGCCCGACTGTGGCATGCTTGTTATTTATTTCAAAATTTTAATACTACTATGTTATTGCATATTCATAAATAACATGCTTGCACGCATCAGAGTTTTATTTATCTTTTGTGACTGACGTCATGAGCATAAAATATTTTTAGCACATCATTGTTATATTATACCTGTGTTCATAATGTTTGCGAGTACATTCAAAGTACTCACTGGCTTGTCCCTGGCTATTGTCTTGGCCAGATTTTTCTTGCGCAGAGAGGAGCAACTGTGGCGACAGTCCTGGAACCTAAGCAACGGTGATAGTAGCCTCGCAAAGATAGGAGTTAACCTGGTCAGCTGTTCCTATGGGAATTGGAGTCCCATAGACACTGATGATCCATAAAATGCTTCCGCCATCAATCATTAGAAACCATTTGTTGTACTCACAGGCCAGAATGGTCTTGTACTACATATTTTGTATTTTGCTTGGAATTTCTGTATCAAGTTGGTGCCTCATCAGCTAACAGTTATCCTGGGGCTGGTGAGCACAAGGGCCATTTTCTGGAGATTTACAGCCGGAGATTTGGTCACTACACCCGGCGCCATCTGCAATATTATTGTCAGAATTATACACACGCCGCACTTCACAAATTACTTATCTTTTGAAGCATATATTACCAGAGGGGGTCTCTTTGGCTTCCCCCGCTGCGGCTAGTGCGGCCTCAAGTTGGGCTTTGCACTCCTCCAGCTCCTGGGATAGTTGGGTATTCTTTTCTGTAAGATCCTGCACAATAAATGAACCTTAAATCAGTTATTCTAACTATTTCAAGTCTCAGGGGCTACTAGCATATATAACTATCAAATTTTCTCACCCGTATGTCTTTTACATACTGTTCCGTGGCTCTGGCTAGACCATTTTGAGCGGCACGGAGGTGCGCATCTCCCGAATTGAAGGAATCCAATGCCTCTGGCGAGAAACATGCATCACGAAGAACTGTCCGACAACACGTGTGATTCATGGCACTCTCCACCTCGGAATTGGTGGCAGATAACCTGTCGGCATCCTCTGTCGGAGGAGCATCCGACGCACGCCTCGTGTTCGCCTTCGCTTCTGGACCTGGCTTTGGAGCCTGGCAAGCGGAGGATTGATTGGCAAACTCTCCGGATACAGTCCAGCGAGCGCTCTTCTTCCTGAAAAAGCACGAGCGTTAGTATGCCTCCCGGGAATAAAACCTGAGAGTAAGATGACACGCCATACCGTTGCACCGGCATTTCAATCTGGACTGTACTTCTTTTCAACCTGTTGGGCCTTGCTGTCCCTTGTTGACTGGCCGTCGCAGGCTCGGCCTTCCGCCTCAAGGACTTCCCCTGCGAAACACCATTGGTATACGCTGATCAAAAACAAGCATGGATGGGTCATTTTCAAAGTATTGGGACTTCGGTCTCAGTTACCTGCAAGGCGGGAAGTATTCCAGGGTAATCGGCTGTAATGGCGACCAAGGCATTATCGATGCTCAGTTGGTGAAATACCCCATCAATCAGCTCCACCGATATGTCCGGATCCTCTTGGGGGTCGGATCGAGGAACCGTTCCGGATCCTCGGGTTGTGGAGGCGGACTGTTTATATCCTTTACCGCCCGGTGTAGTTCCCGCGCCGAAATCACAAAATGAGATACTTGACTATGGGAGTATGGATCGGATAGACAAAAATAAATGTCTGCTTACCCAGCTTGGAGGATTGTACATAGAAAATCCATCCTGTGGATTGACGCAGAGAAATTCCTCCTATTTTCCTTGTACAATGCGGACAAGATCTTCATCAGATCAGCAACCGATCCCAGCCCTTTACGGCCACAGTGGGTGGCATCATCCTCCCCGTTGAAATCCCACATGGGGTGGCCTCTATACTCGAGCGGCTGCACCCCCCGCATAATGCATGTGGCCATGACCCCGATCATGGTCAGTCCGGAATGAGCTAACAACCTAATTCGGCTCATCAGGTAAAGGACGTCCCTGTCATTTTCCTTCTCAGGCCTCTGTGGACGCTAGCTTAGGCATTTCTTCAAAGGAGCGTTAATGAACTCAGGAAGGCCGATCCGAAGAGGGTCCGGCAGGGGGATATCTTCTATATAAAACCATTCCGAAGGCCAGTCTTCGGACGCCTTCTTCGGGGTTCTGGATAGATACCCGGTCCCGGCGATGCGCCATAGTTCGGCTCCGCCCACTTGATATATTGACCCCTCTTGAGAACGGGGCACAAGGCAGAACAGCTTCTTCCACAGCGCAAAATGAGCCTCGATGCCCAAAAACAGCTCGCAAAGGGCCACGAAGCCCGCAATATGCAGAATGGATGCAGGCGTAAGGTTGTGCAACTGGAGGCCATAGAACTCCAGGAGCCCTTGGAGAAACAGATGAATTGGAAATCCGAGCCCTCTTATCAAATAAGGGATAAGGCATACCCGCTCTCCTTTGGAGGGAATGGGGACGCTCTCCACTTGCTTTCCGCCCTTATAGGTGGCGAGTCTAGCTCGAATCGAAACCATGAAGGCTGGGTGAAGTAATCCCTTGGTTTGGAGCGTCACTAGCTCGCTGTGCAGGACGGAGCATCTCTCCGATTCTCCAGGCTGAGGGCTGGAAGGGCGAGAGGAGGAGCCGCGTCGACTGTCCATGATGGAATGGATTTCTGTCAGATGCGCTCCGATGAATGCTTGTGAAGGGGGGATGGTGTGATTCGGATCTAGATCCTCGTCTCTTTTATAGGCAGCTCATTTGCGCAGCTAGGGGGGTAAAAGTAAAAATACCCTGGCTTTTCGCATTCGTTCAACACGTGGAAGATGGCCATTATTGGGCGTGGAAGCCGAGGAGCGCAATATTTATAAGGAGCCGAATGCTATTCAAACAGGTACACAGGATTTGCAGAAGAACCCGCCTTGCAATGCCGAAGACAATCTACGCGCCGGACTCGTCGTCATTGAAGCCTAGTTCGGGGGCTACTGAGGGAGTCCCGGATTAGGGAGTGTCCGGATAGCCGAACTATCACCTTTGGCCGGACTCCTGGACTATGAAGATACAAGATTGTAGACTTCGTCCCGTGTCCGGATGGGACTTTCCTTGGCATGGAAGGCAAGCTTGGCGATTCGGATATGTAGATCTCCTACCATTGTAACTGACTCTGTGTAACCCTAACCCTCTTCGATGCTTATATAAACCGGAGGGTTTTAGTCCGTAGGACGAACAACAATCATACCATAGGCTAGCTTCTAGGGTTTAGCCTCTCTGATCTCGTGGTAGATCTACTCTTGTACTACCATATCATCAATATTAATCAAGCAGGAGTAGGGTTTTACCTCAATTGAGAGGGCCCGAACCTGGGTAAAAACATCGTGTCCCTTGTCTCCTGTTACCGTCCGCCTAGACGCACAGTTTGGGACCCCCTACCCGAGATCCGCCGGTTTTGACACCGACACATTGTAATTTGCATCATGTTATTTTATCATGCCTCAGCATATTTGCATTCAAGTTTAACCGGATTAAATTGAACTTGAACAACTGTTGGCTGAGTTATGGTGCCGCTGAATCGATGCTGACTTGTGCAACCATGCTTGCCGATATGGGACGGCCCTAACTGGGTCTATTGTTGTGCCTCTCGCCTATGCCTCCAACAAGGTAAGGTTATGGGCGTGCTGTACCCTGGCCCGGTAAGCAGGCATAACCTTGTGTGCCCGTTGTTGATTTTTTGGATCCGTGTCCCCGTGTGGGACGGGCCACGACGGTGGTCGATGTGTCTTGAGGTAGACACAGGGCCACCCATGACTTAGCCCAGTGGGGAGTGAGTCAGAGTGGCCGAGAGAGTGTCATGGCAGTAGGACAGTTTTGTCGGAACGCCTTTGGTCCACCCGTATGGAGTGCGAGGCCATGGGTTTCGTAGTGTGTGTACACTGTACTAACCTATGTAGTGTGTATATTAAATCTATCGATAGCCGCGCCCGCGGATAAGGGCCCAGTTTGAAAGTAGGTCACACCGTGAGTTAACAGTAATAAGAATAAATTGATTAATGACATCCCATGGTTGTGATCGCTGTAAGGATCACGGGCGAAGTATTGGTCGTGGTTGTGATCGCCGTAAGGATCATGGGCCATTTATTGGTTGGGTTGTGATCGCCGTAAGGATCACGGGCCATTTCTTTGTTGGGTTGTGATCGCCATAAGGATCACGGGCCATTTATTGGTCGGGTTGTGATCGCCGTAAGGATCACGGGCCATTTATTGGTTGCGTTATGATCGCCCTAAGGATCACGGGCCATTTATTGGTCGAGTTGTGATCGCTGTAAGGATCACGGGCCATTTATTGGTCGTGGTTGTGATCACCGTAAGGATCACGGTGGTATCAAGGATACCGAGTCATTTTATATTCGTGATGTTGTGTGAGAATCATGGGTAAAGATCAAGCTCCTTGTGGTCATTTACTGATCGCTATGATATTGTTTATACCAAGCTTTATTTGATCCTGAGATGATCGTGTGATGTCCGAGGTTGGTAAGTGATGCATGTGACGGTTACCAAGTAACCCGAGCGGAATAAGTGGTGCATATAGTGTCATCATGTTGCATGCTAGTATTGTTGGATTAATATGTTCATGTTGTGTTAGCTGTATCATTATCATGTTATATTGTTATGATGATATCATGATAATCCCTGCTTAACCTGTAATTGCCATGCTGTTGTTTGCCTTGAATTCTTCTGGTTATCGTGAACTTGCAAGTACATTCATTGTACTGACCTGGCGTGTCATGCCAATTTGCAGGTCATTCCAGATTTCATTGCTTGTTTGCCATGGAGTCCTTGTTTGCGAGCTAGGATAAGCGTTCCAGCCAGAGTCCCTGTGGAGTGGAGTTCACCACCGTCGTTGTTGTTCCGCTGCTAGAGTTCTTCCGCTCCTTGCATAGAGCAACAGTGGCAGGCGTAGTGTCGCAGTGCCGATGTAACCCTTGTACCCAAATAGATTATAATAAAGAGCTGGTTTGTTCTATGCTAAGCAGTGCCGTATTCCAGAAGACTTCATCTCGAACTCTGGGCTGGAATACGGGACGTTCCGGTTTTCTCTGAGCCAGGGTGCCACAACGCTTGGTATCAGAGCAGGTCTGGTTGTAGGACGCCCTAGACCGCACGAACGTTAGAAAGCGGTAGTATAGACCCCAGTTGGTTTGTTGCACTTGATTGCTACATTTGTTTATCGCATAGCATACATATAGATTATTATTTAGTCGCTAACGGTTAATCTTGTGAGTGTTGGTGGTATCGGTTCCGATCCACTACCTATGCCCTCCTCATCATGCCTGCTCTTCGGTGTGATGCGACCACATCATCATCCATGCCCTCCATCTGTTCTTTTGGCAACCCTTGCTGACCTTTGTTATCAGAAAAGGGCAATGCCATTAGACCCAGTCTTGCACTGTTATCTTGCCTTATCATTTCATTCTTTGGACGGGTACGATTCCCTTCGTACGCTTGATGATGAGGTAGTCGTGACTTTTGTGTCTTGCTACTTGATCGTTAAGTCCGTCCTCACCTGTGTATCCATCCAGATCTAGCCAGTGTTCAACCAGTGCTTGGTGTAGCTTCGGTTATGCCAACTCCTTTCCACGCATGGATATAATTTTCGTGCACACCGCCACAACATATTAGACCACAATACTGGAGTTTCTGCGAGATTTGTGTGCTTAGGTGTGCATGCATATTATTGTGTGAGTAGCAGTAATATGTGATGATTGTTTGATTAATTATATTAGTAGTATGCTTGTGTGCTTTTGTTTTAGTCGTTTCTTTTGTTTCTTTCTTTGGGCCTTCGGTGTTACAAATTTTCCCCTATTAAAGTTGCTCGTCAGCCGACACCGGACCTGAAGAGTCAGCAAGAAATGCATATATTTGGAGACTCAGCTAAATAGAATGGAATTGTCAGCAGACTACAGTGAAATTGGAAATACCTCGTCTTAATACAAAATAAATCCTGGATGGAATGTCAGTATAAAGTTTGCATTAACATGCACTCCTGACAGCAGTATGGAATTCTCAGCCGACTGCATTCAGATTGGGGAATATCTGATCATGTTACTGAGTGTCAAGTCTCCCTCAGCGCGTATTCCTCATAGGAGAAATGATCAAATCAGCAAGAAGATAAATTGGGTGCAAGGTTGAGAGAATATTATCAAAGGTATGGCTCACCTACAAATTTAATTTTCGTTGAGGACGATTTTGGAACCTGATGTATCTGGAAGCGAGAAAAAATATGGCATGTACTCAGAAAGGAGGATAGTCTTGCAAAACCCCGTTTCATGCAAGAAATCAATAGCAAAAATATTCAGATGGTTATATATGTGGAAATCGGTCCGCATATCACAACAAGAAGCTTCTGGTGTAAGGCACCCAATCTTCCCTTGCAAGATACCCGAGAAGCTTCCAAGGCAAGATTCATCTATCTTCCTCAGTATGATACATGGATGATTTTCCGTGCAAGGTACCATGTCTTCTTCAGCAAGCAACCATGAAGACTTTTGGCATAAGGTACCGAGTCTTTCCCCAGCAAAGTCTTTAAGGGGGTAAGTTTCTGAAGCACGATACCCAGTCTTCTTCAGCAGGCTGTCCGATGAAAGTTTCGAGCAAAAGCCAGCCAATCTTCCTCAGTAAGACATTGGTACAAGGTAGTACACTATGAATTGACAACATATGGCAGTGAATCCCAAGGATCAGATATGCAACATTTTGGTCAGAATCAAGAATCAGTTAGCGTCCACGTCTGTCTCGGAATTAGGTCCTCATATAAATGCAATGAGCATACCATCAAGATCTTACAAGTCACTCGGATGAGTATCTGACAACCACGTGAGGATGGTTAATAGAAGAAAGCTAGTATACACCGCAGTGTGACAAAGGATTATGAGGATTGACGACATCAATGAGCTCAATACAAGTACCCGTGAACCTGGAAAATGATCCTGATGAGCCCTTGTCCCCTTTTTCTCCAATGACGGCACCACGCATGTGATCTGAGCTGTTTCTAGCTATCCGGGGTGGATGCCGATTTTTGTTTCTCTCTTCAATGACTGTCACGAGACTGAGCTGCTTTTCGGCCGTCTCGTATAGCTGTTGAGTTTCTTTTTGTGGCAGTAGCCCTATGGCTGCTTTTTGGCTATTTTAGGGAGCTGCCATCTTCTTCTTATCGACCCAGTCTCATGCTCTGAGCTGCTTTTCAGCCGTCTTGACCGTGGTTGAGTTATTTCAGTAATGTCCCAGATCTGAGTTGTAAAGACCGTTCTGGTGGCTACTGATTTATTTGCTGATTTCTTGCAAGGGTTTCTGATGATCATTTCCCAACGATCAGAACTTGAGAGGTGTTGAACCTGCCATTTAATGGGTTACCCTATCAGAAAAATGAGGATAAACTACAATTGCCAAAAAATTGCACCGATAGTACCTATGGTCATATGAAGAAGCAATATTGCCCAGCCCTTTCAGCCAAAGATCCAGACCAAGAAAACAATAATGAAGGAGCAAGATCAGTGATGCAGGTATGAAAATTGTACATGACCCCCATGGTGCAGACCCCCCGGATAGCCTAAGTCAGTATTTATCCACATGGATATGCCTACAGCTTGAGTAATCAACATGAGGAATAACAGACTGGAAGCCTGAGTCCTCACTTATGTGAATCATCATGGATAGCCTGTCATGAACACAATTTTTCCATCAGAACCACCGTCAGTCAAGTCTGTAGATATTATCATACAGGCCAAACCCTTATGCTGACCGCGACAGGAGACAATCAAATATTTGGTACGGGTCCAATACTCATTATAGTGGAACCAGTTAAGATGATTCAGAAACTTCTGCGTTGAGTCAAAATCTGTCAGGAAACGGTTATGTTTTAACTCACTGTTTGGAACCCAAAGACCTGCATTTAGTGGAGAAACCCAATGCAATGAGTCAGAGCTTGAGTTTTCATCATTAAAATTTGATCATCATTACATGAAAGGTTGTCAGTGTCGGGTAGGTCACCAAGCGGAAATCACTTTTGGATTTGTGAGACGGACATATATTTCAGTCGTGATAATCAAATCACACTCAGCTAGTCAGCAGATCTAAAAAGAAATTGGAACCTATATAAGCATGAGCAAGCCAGGTAAGATCTGTCAGAATGTGGATACAGTAAAGCAAACCACCCAGGGCCAGTCAGATAAAAATTTAGTGGGAACAACAATCAAGGAAAAAGGATACCCGAGTTGGAAATAGTTTCCTTAAGTCAGAATATTCAGACTTGTTCCCTGAGCAACCAAATCTCGATGACGAGATTTCTTTAAGGGGGTAAGGTTTGTGACAGCCTGATTTTTGGCCCTTTCTTTTTCTTTGGTTTCTCCGAGGTTTTTGCCTGAGTTTTCTTTTTCCGTGGCTTTGTGGTCTGGAAACTGAAGAAGATGACCTCTTCTTTGCCTCCAGAGTGGCTTGTCGTATCCAAATCCTTCCTTAGACCCTGTCATTTTCATCCTAGCCCATATCCCAATATTCTTTTTATTGAGAATATTCCTTTTCTATTAAAGGAATAACTCAAATTGCCTTAGGTTGTGAAGCAACCTATATTTCCGTCACTCCAAAAATTCCCAAATAATTCTTATAATTTTTTGGGGTCATATCTTGCTCAAATATGGCAAAACTTTTCATTGCCATGTTCAAAAATAATCCTCCAATAATTCATTTCCTATTCTGCCCTAAATGGCACATTGTGAAGCAAGTGCCATTTTCCTTTGCCCAGTTGACCTCAAACTCCTTGGAAATCTTTTCGTGTCCACATCATTACCACATGCCAAAATGCAACCTTATTTGCGTAGTAATTATTTAATTATTATTTTCCAAAGTTTTTGTCCAGAAAGAAACTTTGTGAAGTAGGTACAATCTAGGAATATCCAAATGAGTTGCAATTTTGCATGGCCCTTCATAGAATCATATCATAGCCCTCCACCAAATTTGAGCTCATGTAATACCTCCATGTGAGCACATCTTGAAATCTTTGTTTCAGCCCAAAATTTCAGTTTGTGAAGCAAGTATATTTTATCTTGCTCCATTATGGCTAAATTTTTTTTCTAGTCCTTCTAGTATCCATATAACCTCCCTCCACCAAGTTGTGGCTCAATCCCTTTGACCATTTGCCCTGTGGAATTTTTCCAAGTTTCTGGTAAGAATACATCTTTCTGAAGCAAGTGCTATTTTGGTTCATCCAAATGGCATGAAACTCCTTGGGCATCTTAATATCTTCAAATCATTGGGCCATAACCATTTTCAGCTCAATTGATGCAACTATATGAGTGCATCCTGCAAATTCTCATTTTTGGCCAATATGGCACTTTCTACAGCAACCACCCTTTAAACTCCTCCTCTTAAGCTGATTTCTTGTGATCGTAGTCACCTTAGTGTTTGATCATCACCAGATGACCTATTTACTGAGTTACCTAGCTGGTGTCCCCTCTGCACAGCACAAACACTTGGCTGCTAGTTTACTTTGGAGCTAAATGCAAATCTCTTCTTTGCCCCAAGATTGATTTATTTCCTCAATTATACTAAGGTCACTAGGGTCAACCCTCTGGAAATGGTCGTCCTGGCCAAAACGAGCTATTTGCACCAGTGCGTGTGGTGATCACGCTTGCGTAATGCAGATTGCGCGCTCTAGCTTCTTCTTGTCCCTGTTCTCGTCGGCTCTCTCCTCGTCTCGACCTCCATTCATGTCCTGGAGCTTCCCCGTGATGCCCTGCATCGATGGCTCGTTGTCGTTCGCCTTAAATGCGCTGCTAGCTCCATGCCCGTGCCATGCCCCGCCTCTGTCCTCCATTAGAGCACTGCTCAAGCTCGTTTGTGATGATCCAGAGCCTTCGCCGCGCCTATATAAGGGACCCCCGACCTCCTCCGTAGCTCACAGCTCCCTCCCCTGCCTCATTTGCCCTCTGGAATCGCCGCATCTCGCCGTTGTTCGCCGTCACCCTCCATGGCCGCCTCGGCGTCGGCTTGGGTCCAGCCACCACAGGCCTCCCCCCACCTCACCTCCGTGTCCACCGCACTCCCCTCGTCCCACTCAGCCGCATCACTGAAGAACCCCGTCGCCCGAACCTTCCTGTCCTCCCAAGGCGTCGCCTCTCCCCTTCGTCCTATGCCTCCCCGGCGGCTGCCCTTCCTTTGGATGCGTTCGGCTGGCCGCTGTGGTCCCGTCGGTGGCTGCGCCATGGCTGGGGATCACCAGAGCCGGCCGGCCCCTTGGCCTCTTCCCTCCCCTGCTCTGCCTCTGCCTCACGCGAGGAACAGGGCAAGCGGGAGGAAGGGGACGAGCGCCCGTGCCCCCTCCCCCTGCGTCTGGGACCCACGCGCCAGTGGCCCAAGGCCCAGGTCCACGTGGATAAGTGGAGGCGTATTTCTCAGTTTACGCCTCCGCCTTATCTACTCAGGGGCTTGTTTGCTGAATTTTTTTTCACATACAGGTCCCTAATCTTCATCACCTTATAACTCCGCAACCGTAACTCAAAATGAGGTGATTTCAAAGCCTACTTCTTCGTCTCGTTGAGCCCTTTCTGTTGGTGTCACTTTCATTATGTTTTGGCATTCAGAAAATTACCGCTTTGTCCTTGCACTTAAACAGCCCCTCCGAGAGAGAACTATTTCCGACAAATATTTCCGCGGCTTCACCGCACTTCTCCCCGGTGACTTCTTCATCCCCAGGCAAGCCACAATACTCACTTGCATGATAGTCATGCAGTAGCCATCGTTTTCCACTTGAATCTTTATTAAATGTTTGCTTGTTGAAAAGATGGTTATCGTTGTTCCGGTGATGTTTAGATTTGCATGTTCACTTTTGTGCTATGTTGTCTTGTACTCTGTTATCATGTTCTACCTGCTAGTATTTCCTTTCATATGTTTTTGCTTGCTAGTAGTACATGTTGATGTTGGTGATGGTCATGCTAGTCAATATGCCATGCTCAGTGGATATGATCTATTGTTGATATGGTGGATAGTTATGTGATACCCTCATGATTATGTTGATACAAAGTTCATGCATTGTAATTTGCATCATGTTATTTTATCATGGCTCAGCATATTTGCATTCAAGTTTAACCGGATTAAATTGAACTTGAACAACTGTTGGCTGAGTCATGGTGCCACTGAATCGATGCTGACCAGTGCAACCACGCTTGCCGGTATGGGACGGCCCTAATTGGGTCTATTGTTGTGCCTCTCGCCGGTGCCTCCAACGAGGGAAGGTTATGGGCGTGCTGTACCCTGGACCGGTAAGCAGGCATAACCTTGTGTGCCCATTGTTGAGTTTTTTGATCCGTGTCCCCATGTGGGACGGGCCACGATGGTGGTCGATGTGTCTTGAGGTAGACACGGGGCCACCCATGACTTAGCCCAGTGGGGAGTGAGTCGGAATGGCCGGGAGAGTGTCTTGGCAGTAGGAAGGTTTTGTCCGAACGCCATTGGTCCACCCGAATGGGAGTGCGAGGCCATGGGTTCCGTAGTGTGGGTACAGTGTACTAACCTCTGCAGAGTGTATATTAAATCTATCGATAGCCACGCCCGCGAATAAGGGCCCAGTTCGAAAGTAGGTCACACCATGAGTCAACAGTAATAAGAATAACTTGATTAATGACAACCCGTAGTTTTGATCGCTGTAAGGATCACGGGCCAAGTATTAGTTGTGGTTGTGATCGCCGTAAGGATCACGGGCCATTTATTGGTCGGGTTGTGATCGCCGTAAGGATCATGGGCCATTTATTGGGCGGGTTGTGATCGTCCTAAGGATCGTGGGCCATTTATTGGTCGGGTTGTGATCACCGTAAGGATCACGAGCCATTTATTGGTCGAGTTGTGATCGCCGTAAGGATCACGGGCCATTTATTGGTCGGGTTGTGATCGCTGTAAGGATCACGGGCCATTTATTGGTTGTGGTTGTGATCGCCGTAAGGATCACGGTGGTATCAAGGATACCGAGTCGTTGTATATTCTTGATGTTGTGCAAGAATCATGGGTAAAGATCAAGCTCCTTGTGGTCATTTGCTGATCGCTACGGTATTGTTTATACCAAGCTTGATTTGATCCTGAGATGATCGTGTGATGTCCGAGGTTGGTAAGTTATGCATGTGACGGTTACCAAGTAACCTTAGCGGAATAAGTGGTGCATATAGTGTCGTCATGTTGCATGCTAGTATTGTTGGATTAATATGTTCAGGTTGTGTTAGCTGTATCTTGTTCATGTTATATCGTTCTGATGATATCATGATAATCCCTGCTTAACCTATAATTGCCATGCTATTGTTTGCCTTGAATGCTTCTGGTTATTGTGAGCTTGTAAGTGCATTCAATGTACTAACCTGGCGTGTCATGCCAGTTTGCAGGTCATTCAGATTTGATTGCTTGTTTGCCGTGGAGTCCTTGTTTGCGAGCTAGGATAAGCGTTCCAGCCAGAGTCCCTGCGGAGTGGAGTTCACCACCATCGTCCTTGTTCCGCTGCTAGAGTTCTTCCGCTGCATCGTGTTATTCTGCTGCTTGCATAGAGCAACAGTGGCAGGCGTAGTGTCGCCGTGCCAATGTAACCCTTGTACCCAACTAGCTTGTAATAAAGAGCTGGTTTGTTCTATGCTAAGAAGTGTCGTATTCCAGTAGACTTCATCTTGATCTCTGGGCTGGAATACGGGGCGTTTCGGTTTTCTCTGAGCCGGGGTGCCACAGTGGGTCCAAGCTGACAACGGGGGGAACATTTTTTTCAAGAAACACAGAGGCTCTTCTGATGGGCCCTAGCTGTTAGGTGGAGGAATCATTATTGTGCGCGTAATAAGGAGGCATTTCCTTGTGTGGACCCCTACTGTCAGCCTCTTCTGATGACTGTTGTTTGTTGACCATGTTGATCTCGCCGCGCCGAGAGCACAAATGCGATGGACGAGGGCGAGGCCTAGGAAGGGAACGACCCGGAGCCGTTGAAGCCACCAAAGCGGATGCCCACACTGAGGGGTGTACGAGCGCTGACTGGTCGGCTATGGGGTGAGGCTAACATCGCCGGAAAATAACAGGATGTGCGGGTGGGTAGAGGGATGGCCTGGTGGCAGCCCAACCAGCCACAGGAGGAGGCAGCAAGCAGTCCCGCCGGCACTGGTTTGGGCGGATGGAGCAGGAAGATTAGAGATTGAAGAAGCACGGCGGCCATTGGATGGACATCCAACAGTCACTTCTCTGTGTTGACTAAGTTGACAAAGCCTTGCGTACGCGTCAAAAAAATTTTAGGGCAGCATCATCGTCAACCTAGTAGGCCCAGAAGTCAGCCTCCAAATCTGTGGAAAACAACATACAACCCATTAGCCATTATTTTCAATAATTTACAACCCATTTGCCAATTCTTAAGGATATTTGGAGCCCATAATCTTTTTATTAGCACTACAGACCATATTATTCTGGGCACTGCTAAAAAATTCAACGAAATTTTGCATGTTTCGGTGGGGTCTGAACTCTTTTAATCACGAAATTTCGAGTTGTGTTAAAAATATTTTTAAAACAATTATATCAAAATAAAATTCAAAAAACAATTCTCCACAAAAAAAATGAAATTTAAAATCTTAACTAGCAAGATGCCCGTGCATTGCACGAAACATGAAGATGCATTTGTATGAGTAGTTTATCTTGTGGGAGAAAAGACGATATTTTAATGTAATTGCCAGTTGGCTTTGGTTTTTATAAGAGTATAGAGTAGAGAAATCCAGAAAAATGATATTTTAATGTAATTTCCGGTTGGCTTTGGTTTAAATATTTACAACCCATTTCTTACAACTTATAGCCCATTTTCTGGGGAAGCCCATTTCTTACTACTTACATCCCTCCCTCCTCATCTTGAAAGATTAATTTGCTGCCCAGTAGGGCTGAGAAAAGTAGGTAGCCCTCGGTTTTGGTATTCTCCAAAAAAAAGAATTGGGCTAGCCATTTTGAGAAAGAAACAAGATATCAACTGGGCTGGTCATGTACTTAAATAAAAGTGTAAGCATGGGCTAGACGGGCCACGGCCCCCGCACAACGCGCAATTGAGCTCCGTCTCTGAAACAAAAAAAAACTGGGCGAGCTGCTGGGTCCCTGGTGTTATCCGCTCGTTGTGTAATTTTAACGTATCCGCCGCCGCAGCGGCCTATGCATCGCCTGTGTGAGATGAGATGTCGATGACTTGTCCTGGCGACATGGAACCTTTGGTGGACTCCGTGTCCCCGTGCTGAAGTCGACCACGTCCTTGTCCTCGGCCTCGTCCTCGTCCTTGGCGCCGCCCTCAAGGTTGTAGTACTCGTAGTTGTGGCTCCGCCAGAGCTCGTGTTCGTACTCCAGCGCCGATTCCTCGCTGGACAAACTCTTCTCTACCTCGACCTCGGCCACGCGCAACTCCTCCTCCCGGCGCTCCTCGATCTCCGTCACCTCCTGTATCTCCAGCTCCTGCTCGGTGACCTCATGAGGAAGAAGTTGTTCCATGGCCACCGCCGCCTTTTCAGACGTGGGTTGCATGCTGGAGTCCGAGGTGGCCTGGAATATCTTGACGTGTGCATCCTCGATCTTGGCATGGATGGCCTCGACCAGGGCCACGGCGACATCGGCGGCACAGACGGCAGATCGAGCGCTCTCGGTGTTTGCAGCAGCCATCACAGCAGCAACTTCAGCCGTCTCGGCTACTGCAGCTGCCCTATTGGCTACCGCAGACGCCCTCTCGGTGGAAACGGCCGCGCTCAATGCGGATGCGGCGACACTCTCGGTGTAGGCGACCATGCTCTCGATGCAAGCGGCAGCGCTCGGGGGGACGCGACCATCGTACGGGCCTTCACGAAGCGTTTCCACGGTGTCATCTTTGCAAGAAGGGGGTGCGGGAATGGGGATTGGGATTTGTGGATTCGTGGGTTGCCGGCACTGGATCAGACGAGCCGGCGAAGCTTAAGGAGGGAGACCTAAATAGACCCAGATATTTTCATCGCAAACAGTTCCTAGAAAACAACTGTGTGTGATGTTGTACATATTTTTTATTAGCTGTGAAAGACGAATTTGGACTAAAGTGGCAACGGATGGTGTTTTAAATGAACGAGAATTTTTTTAGTACTAATACAACTGTCATGTCAAAATTTGGAAAATTCAGGGGTCATTTGACCTTTTAAGACATTTAAGTGATTTTCTAGCAGTGAGGAATTAGGAGGAAGTATTTTTTTGGCTTGTAATAACGAGGCACCTGCTTGCGTAATGCAGTGACCCTGGTGGGTCCCTACTGTCAGCCTCTCCACGTACAGTCATCTCCTGATTCCTCTTGGTTTTTCACCATGTTGACAATGCCAGACGGCGGCGTGCACAACGAGCGAACCAAGGCAGAGAACGGCGGTGAGGCCTCAGACAGGAACAAACAACAGTCGTGGAAGATGCGGCAGTGTAGTGGCAGGTTGAGGGGAGTACGAGGGCAACAACATGCAACTCAAGCTTACAAAGGGTACAAAAAGCCCAAGGATTAATTGTTCATCATATTTTTAGACAAAACTCAGATTGAACATGGTAGTAACATCTAAACCAACCACTCTTTTTCGCAGTCACAAACAAATGGATCGTTCTGATCCATAAAATCAACATCCTGTGCAAAAAAAATTATTTCAGGATGACTATGACATGTTGTAAATAGAAGCTGAGCACTTTTAGAAGCCCATTTGTCCACCTGAAACTTATTTTTTTGTTGTTCGACGTGTCCGTCCGTGAGAAACCTCTTGTGGTAAAACTTAAGCCTCATGGACAATAGTAACGTCGTATTCAATAGGAAGAATGCGACAAAGCTTCTGTTTGCCTGGTTGGATGCATATCTTTCCATCATTATTGTCCTCAAAGAAATGTCATGAGAACTGAGAAAATCCTGGTGCTTATTACGCCACCGATTGGTTATACGTTTCACCATGTGGTCGCAGTACCTAGGTAGACATGAAGATTGAGAATAGTTAAGGTATGAAAAAAGAGTATGTCGAAAGAGCGACAACTGAACTGTTAATTCTAGTACAATATATACGGGCTTTCAATGTGCATGAAATCATCACCTCTATATATAAATTCTCTAAAGATCGAAAGCATCGTAGCAAGCCAATAATTATGCTCAGATCAAAACTAGACATTCCGATATATAAGATCTTGACAGAATCCAGCAGCATTGATAGGCTATCCATGGCGAACTCTTCATTGAGCATATAACATAATATTAGTACCCAAAGTGTACTCAAAGATGATATAAAACTTATGCGCACAAATGAAAAATGTAGCTTATGATTACAAATGTGTAGATGATAATATACGGTACCTGAAAAAGTGAGGAGCCAAACACCAACTTCCTGTGATCATTAAACGGGTCACAAATTACACCCAAGGTCTCCAGTTTGGGCGCAGAGACGACAGTTATTTGCGAAGGTTTATAACAATTATTAAGGAGCAACATTTGAAGTGAAGGGGCATCTTTCATGATGAGATGTTGTCCTTCAAAACAAATTCCAATGCTTTTAACGTGAGGTGACTTTATTCGGAGACAACGGATAGGGATTTCTATTCCCAAAACAATTAGCAAGCGCTCTAGGGCAGGGTAACTGGAGTGGATGATGTTGTGTAGTGAGGCCTCCGACAGATAAACCACCACAAGCAAAAGTTTTTTTAGCAGTGGGAGTCAAAGCATTTGTACCAGATCGTCTGGTAGATGGCACCGGGCGAAGGTGGTGGTGTGGAGAGAGGAGGAAAACTCCAAGATGGACAACGGTGGTGTGGGCACGAATTCTTGGTGTGTTCGTGGTATGAAACTTTCATGGTAATGGTAGAACTCAAACTGCTGGAGTTTTCCGAATTCAGGGGATGTCAGCCAAGCGTCCACTATGCTGGGTATGGACACCAGGTAGCGTGTCGGGATGCAGAGGTATTGAATGGGGCCCTGCTATTGAGAGGAGACAATGGCTATGAGGAGATCAAATTCAGGAAGGACAGATATCTTATGACAGTCGAGATTGAGGGGCGTGGTCCGCCATAGAGGGCGCCAGCGAGTTGAGAGGACTTGTGTGCGGCAGCAATCCTTGGTGGGGAGAAGCGAGATGATGTCCTCAAGGATGACGTCTAGGAGATCGCTGAGCGGTCCACCGGAGATTCTATCGGTTCCTCAGATCTGGGTGGGAGGGGGGGCTCGCCGCTTCTCCCCGTGATGCCGGGTGCGGGATCTACAACCGGCGTCACCGCTGGCGGCAGCCTCATCTTCTTGGCGCTGCGGCCAACCGACTCCATTTTCCTTGCGGGCGTCGCGCCGAGCTCACGGGTATGAGCAGAGTCGCCATAGATGAGCCTAGTGGCAGTGCGAGTGGGGAAGAAGGAGGGATGGAGTTTTCTGTAGGAGTGGAAGAAGAGGAGCATGCGTTTTCTGTATGAGTGAGGAAGAAGGTGAGCAGGGGTTTTGTAGAAGAGTGAGGAAGATGAGGAGCGGGGGGAATTGGGGTGAGACGGAAGCGTAAGTGGAAGCGAGGAGGAAGAAGGGTTTTCCTGGGATCGCCCCCTCTTCAAGAAATATGGGCTTCTCCTTGCAAAAAACAAAAACAAATGGGCTTTAAGATGGATAGGCTTTTGTATTGGCCCAGACGATTGCCCGTGTTTCGTATTGGAGGGCCTTGTGCTAGAGGCAGCCCGAGAGATTCTCCAACTTATTGCCCATTCGAAAGAAAAAAAAGAGACGCGTCCATCTTATGGCTACTCATCGGTAACCTTTTTTCAACTTGGCATCCACCAAATTAAAGGATGCGGTACTGGATGCAGACACTCACACTGGTCGCGTAGCACGGCAAAGTGAGGTGTGAAATAACAGGCCTACAATATACCTACTAGATTGTGAAGGTTCACACGCTAGTCAACATTCACATTAAACTAAGCTTTATAAGATACGGTATGCATACTAACATTTAGAAGAACAAAAGTTCAGCATGTTTATGCATCTCAATGATTCACCATACTATAACCAATACAAAGCTGTGAGAAGGTGTGGAAATAAAGAAAATTGGTCGATGCTTCTCTAAGCAAAGGGCCTCCCTACGCACGCATTAATTTCCTGGGCATTCTTGTTTCTTCTCAATGTTGCGAGCACTTTGAGCATGTTGGCAACTCCACAGCTAGCTAGCTGCCTCATCTTGCACTTGATGCTGACACATTTCCAGCAAACAGACGAGGCAATAGAGACGACTCAACATGAGTCCATATTGTGCAGTTCCCTTGAAGTCATCTTCATTGTCCTGAATCTGAAAAGATAGGAAAACAATAGCTATACTTAAATGGTGTTGCAAAACAGTAGCACATATCAATAGCTCGGCATGACAAAACATGATCATCTGGACGAAGAGGACACTGACCTACCTGAGGAAGGTTATATATAATTTCATAAGTCCTTTGTTGATTTCCACCTTCGGATGCACTGCTTGTTTGCTATGCGACACATGACAGGATCGTTCTGCACTGCGATCAGCAAGTCAACGTACGAATAAGCTTATTTCATCTTGCGGTGGTCATTGTACCTAGTTACGAATGTAGGAATACCTGGAGCACCATGAGGTTAGCTGACAATAAGTAGATGCAGCCATACAAATTTTGCGCGGTGCTACCAAAATTGAGGTTTGTATCCTTTCCCATTATGAGAATTCTTCTTGAAGTTGGTAGAATGTGACGGCTTATTCTTTGCATCAAAACTTGCTTTCCCCCGAGATTTGTTCTTGTTGTTTTGGGGCTGGTTGGGCTGGAAGTTCTTCTCATGTACCATGTTGACACTAGAAGCTCCCTCAGCAACCCGAGCACGTGTGTCTTTTGCTCTCGCCTTCTCTTCAAAATGAAGAGTGCTAATGAGATCCGAAACGGAAAACTCATGTCTCTTGTTTTTTAGAGAAGTAGCAAAATCGTTCCACGAAGGTGGAAGCTTGGCAATGGATGTCCCAGCAACAAATTTGTCCGGCAACACACACTTGAAGTACTCAAGTTCCTTAGCGAGTGACTGTATCTCATGATTCGTCTGAACAACAGAGCACTCATCAGTCATCTTGTAGTCACAGAATTGCTCCATGATGTACAACTCGTTGCCAGTGCCCGAGGCCCCAAACATGGCCTCGAGCGCAGCCCACATGTCTTTGCCGCTATCAAACGACATATATGAATCCACAATGGAATCGTCAAGAACACTCAGCATGGCGGCTTTGAAGAGGGTATCCATGTTCACGAAAGCTTCCTACTATGTAGGATTAAGATCGCCCTCAAGCTTACCCTTGGTGGCATCATAGTAGTACATGTCTGAAACCAATATATTGCTCTTGTGCGCCACCTTTTATATTGCACCCCCATAAAAGTAGGCAGCTTCAAAAGCGCAACAAAACCACTTGGAGTAAATTGCCTATAATCAGGTTTTGTATTGGATTGTTGAATATATGAGCAATTTACTATGAGATGTAATCCGAATCAACAGTAAATAGATCATGACGACAATTTCAAAGATCAAAGTAATGATGCGGACTAAACCAGGAGGACAGAATCACATACTGTACAGCGGGAGCAGAATCGTTGTGTTTGATGTTGTCACTCATGTCGTTGATGAAGAGGTTACCGAGGTTGGGGAAGAAGGCTGTCGTTGAGGAAGTCGTCGCTGGCAGCAGTCACATGAGTGTGCTCCCAAAAAACCTGATCTCCCCTCTCCCATACAGGATCATGAAAGGCGGGGTTCGAAGGACTGCTGTCCCTTCTCGCAGTGCACGCTAGAAGGAGGGATGGAGAAGAATTGTGTGGCGGTGCTAAGATCTGGAATGGTGCGAAACCATATGATACAGGGGCAGCTAGGGTAGAGCCTGTCAGGTCGGTCGTGTGAGTAAGACCAAGTATAATAGTAGGTCTTTGGGCCAAACCCCACGTCCAAGTCAATAATAGCCCCACTATCCAAAAGAATCGGAAATGGCTGAGTAATTAAGGCGTCTGTTAATTATTAATTAATGACTTCATAATATTTCCGACTCACACCACACTTAGAGCATGGTTAATAGTATAGCCAACATCCGGCTATATGAAGTTGACACATCATCTAGAACCAACCTAATACATATCCTGCTTACAATAGTTAGTCCCTTTAGTATAATACTATATCATTAATAATGGCCCCACCTTTTGTCTCACAAAGTATGTGTAGTCTGAAATGCCGGGCGTGTAGCGGGCGGTGCCCTCAGTCGGTGTGCCGCTTCAATGATGGAAGCAGTGAGAGGTCGCGTTGCCCTGACTTGCCATTAATGTGGAGCGGCGGGCTTAGCTGGCGCTCGGCGGGAAGGTTTCGATTTTTGATTCAGTTGTTGTGCTGCTAACATCCAATATTCGTGTGTGGTTGTTTCTAGAATAAAAAAGGAGGTACTCCTACTTATGTTACTCCCACTATGGCTATCCTAAGGTTATTAGGTGACCTTGCACTTGGCTCTTTGCCTCTTTCAGAAGTCGAACAATAATGGTGGTACTACACTAGTACTTCTGGCAACCTGACACCAGATGAACTGTTGCATGTCCACCGCTTGTAAGCAAAAGTTTCTCCTCGTGCTGTGAGCCATCGTGCACGTGTTGGTGAGGGAGAAGGCATAGTAAGCAAGCTTCTCGTAGTTCTACAAGTTGACAGGACGCATCAAACTTATTTAGTACATACTCTCTCCAAAAAATGGTTGACCATGTCATGGCTACCATCCCGTCCTCCTTCATTGAGCACGTGCATTATGCACGTGCCATCGAGGAGAAAAAATATTGCGTAGTAGGAGTAGGTGCCATGGAATTGCACGACTCAGTTACACAGTGCTTATCTGATTATCTCCATTTTCTTGCATGACACGTGCACCTTGATGCTAGATGTCTCGCGTGTTGGCAAAAGGATGAACAAAGCTCACGTAAAAAAAAGTGGAAGAACATAGATTTCCGATGACCGAGAAGGAGCAAGGAACCTCACAGTGGAGCGTCTGCAAGGAACCTTGCGCGTTTTCCCCTGTTTCTTGCCGCCTGCCCACCTATAAACAAATAAAAGCACATGAACTCTTCGCTAACCACTAGATACAATACATCAGGATGCTAAGTTGAAGATATTTTATTAGTTTATATTGATAACCATGCAAGAAGCCACGCATGTACAGGACGCATGCAACCACACATGTACACATGCCAACGCACTAACTCATGCTGATCCAACTCATGCACAAACGCGCACAACATGGAGCACACAACGCACATACACAACACATGCATGCACACACACTCGGCCGCAGAATGCACGTGAATAACACATGCATGCGCACACACTCGGCTTCATGGAGGCGTGCGCCATCTGTGGCGACGTCCGGTTCATCGTGCTATGACGAAGCTCGCACACAACATCCCGTACACATCTCTTACAACACCTATTTGCCGTCGTTGCTCAATGACTAGCCGGAGACGAAGACGACCGCATCCTCGGCCTTAGAGCTAGCACCGATGGAAAAGCACGCACGCTGCATGCACATGAGCACATACGGAGTGCCCACAACATGGTGCGTCCCTAGTCGCCTCTACTCCTTCTACGCACTTTGTCTATGAAGGCGACTGCATGCCTCATGATGATGTGGGTGAGATCTTCTAGGACTCATATGATGACGAGGAAAATTATGGGGGGGGGGGGTCTCCAACAGTGTTCCTCGGCTTGCATCTCTTGCATCACGGTGGTCGAGCTTGGAGTCATTCATCTGGTACACATGGCATCTTAGATCTGTAGATAAGGTGACGTACACCGTCAAGGGGGTCAGGGCGGACGCGACCACTCACTGCGTCCACCATTTGAAGCGGCGCGCCGGCCCAGGGCACCGCCCGCTACACTCCCAGCTGTTCCGGCCTCCTCGCCGCATTAAAAAACATACATTTACTAGTATGTATACACATGCAAGGCATGTCTTAATATAACAGAGTGATTTTGGTAAAAGGGAAAAGAAGTAATATATGTGCTAATAGATTCAAAGAAAAAGAAATTATAGTGATGTATAAATGTCGATACTAGTTCAATATTGTAAAAGCGGGAAGTAGTATTCATGCCATAAAACTGTACGTTCATTAAACAAGAACTGCACGTTGCTTCACTTTTTCCACATGTTCTTTTTAAACCATCTCGACTGGGCTCGATCAAACCATCTAGTGGTCATGTGGCAACACAGCCCATTGGAGCTAGTTAAGGGCTTCTTTTTCTAGAAAGGGAACATGATTGTTCTAGAACACAGGTGAGGTAGCAGTAGTGTACTGTTCATGCGAATCCTAGTGGTATTGGCCATTGGATCTAGAAGATCAACGGTTATGATTGATGTTGTTAGTCCTACTTAAAATTGGTACACTATATAGATAGTATAGATATAGAAACCCGCGTGGAATGCGAGAAACCAACTCCGGCCACACACATCCGTTCAGGAGTAGGACGTCGTCCAACCTCCTCCTTCGACCATTTTGTCCACTCTTTCAGCGGCATCTGACAAGTACGAAGAGCAGTTCTCCGGCATAAAAGTCGTCTGGGTGGCCCTCCGAGCCCGGCAGCTCGCTTCTCCACCTACCTCGCCTAGCCCGTCGGAGGCTGTTGCCGCACTAAGCCAGCGCATGGTTCCACAGCTCGCCTCTCCAATACAGATCGAGGAAGAGTGCCGACTTGCTCCACGCCGGCTTGTCAGGGAGCACGGCGCCATGGGAATCGTCGCTGCCCTCGACTGCTCTGCGTCGCCGCCGCCGCGTCGTACAACGCCTCCAGTGTCTGCGACTACGCCATCCGCCATCGACGCGCGCGTAGCCGCGACATGCAGGCAGAGAAAGAAGCCGCCGCGGATGTCGACGAGGTGATGCGGTTACGCGGATGTGGATGAGGTGACGAGCAGCACGTCCCCGCCCGCCGCCATCATCAAAGAAAAGTAGAACACGGGAAGCCGCCGCCAATTGTATCCCATGAAGGCCACCGCCGAGGTGACACCGACAAATACAGCTGGTGTCCTGCTCGATTATTCTTCTACCGGATGCTGGAGGAGGACAAAGAGATCGGGCGGCGACCATTTAGATTAGGTATTTTAATTCGACAAGGCTAGTTGTAATGGGAGTATTATTGGTAGTATCATGCATGCCAACTACTCCCTCCATTCTTAAATATAGGAGTATTATAAGAGCATGGTTAATAGTATAGCTAGCTGATGGCTACATGACACTGCCACATCATCTATATCCAACCTTGCAGCCTTCAAGTACAATACTCCTATTTCAACATAGTTTTCAATGATATAATTTTTGGTAACATGCACGAACGTTTTGTTAGTTCAATCTATAGTCAAAATTTGACATAATATACAACGAGGACCAATAAACCTGGACGGAGGAATCGGTGCCATGTCAATGTACCCACTAGAAACAAGTTAGACTTGTTCGGTTCAACCGCCTCCCTAGGTGTTTGGAGAGGAATTGGCCAGTGCGAGGCGGTTCTATAGGTGGGTAGGCGGCTTAAAACAAGGGAAAACGTGTGAACCAGCTAAGACGAGGGAGGGAAGCTTCTACATTCGCGGGGACATGGCATTGGCTATTGGGCGGCTACATGCGGGTAGATGTACACTCTTCACCGAACGGAGGGAGTAAGTCATCTTTGGTTGTGCACCGTGACCAAGAAGGAGGGAAAAACAAGAGAACTTAATGTTTATTTGCTAATTAATAGCATTGCATACAATGAACTAACCACTGCATGTCGTGTTTGGTAGTCTCGAGTCATTGAAAACATGCACGCCCACATCTCTTATTGGTTAATATGTCAAGAAACAAGAAACGAGGTGGGAGTTAATACACCACACCAAAGTGTTTTGGGATTATTTGGTTTTCGTTAAAGTGACTTATACACCTAGATGGAGGGAGTACCTTGCTCATGGAAATATTAAATGCTTAGAGCCAACCTAAATAGCCATTCTAAGAGCCAACCTATTATATGAGTATTTTTTATGATGACTCTAAGCGAGGTGGCATCTCCTTATAGCCAATAGCCGGCTACATTGGAGCACTCCGGCAAGGCCTAGAGGTTAATTTGAGAACAAGTACCTCAAGGTTGATTTGACAGACATGACTTATAAGTTGACAGAGGTCATATGACCTTTTTTGGAAACATGTTGTTATGTAACGCGATAGACCTTCTTTCAAGTCAATTAGCATGTGTTCAAAAAATAAAAATTATTAAAAAGTATCACAATAGACCTTAGATTAACATGTGTTCATAAAAATATCAAAAAAATACAAAACAAAGACCTTGATATTAACTAGGTGGTATGGTTCACCCATCTCATGACTACTCCAGCCTCAACACAATTAACTTGGTAGTTCTGTTAGATGAGCTATCGGTAGGGAAGTTGGTCCTTGCTGATATAGGATGCCTCTTCGTATCATTTATGCCATACCTGGATGACCGCATGGTGTCGCCCAATATCCAATGACACGTCCCCTACGAATGTAGAAGCTTCCCTCCCTCATCTAGCTAGTTCGCGTGTTTTCCTCTATTTTTTGCTGCCTGCCCACCTATAGAACCGCCTCGCGCTGGCCAATTCCTCTCCAAATACCTAGGGAGGCGGTTGAACCAAACAAGTATAACTTGTTTCTAGTGGGTACATTGACGTGGCATCGAAAGGGTGTGATAGCTGAATCTTGCAAAATAATTAACTACCACGGTGGCATATATGAGCATTGGGCCCACTTGTCAGGTGCTGGACGGAGGAAGGAACGCAAGACAAAATGGAGCGTGGAAGGGTGAGAATCATTTGGCTCACGTGTGATGACCACTGGAGCAATACACTCAGGTACTACGTTAAAAAATTAGTGCAAACACGACCAGTTATACTGTGAGTAGGTGACCATGAACTTAGCTCTTCGCCTCTTCCGAAAGTTGAACAATGATGATTGTATTGCATTAGATAGTGTACTACTAGTAAGCAAAGCTTCTCCTTCTTTGCGAGTAGACTGGACACATCAAAAGTAGTGCATTATTGTCCAAAAAGGGTTGACCATGTCCATGGCTACCATCCCATGCTCTGTCATTCAGTGTGTGCTTCTCGTCATTTTGCGAGTTGATGAGACACATCAAATTTAATACGTATTTAGTACTCTCTCCAAAAAGGGCCGACCATGTCCATGGCTACCATCCCGTGCTCCGTCATTGAGTACATGCACTATTCATGTTCCATCGAGGAGGAAAAATATTGCGTAGTACTAGGTGCCATCGTGGTGCACGACTCACTTACGCACTGCTTATATCCATTTTCTTGCATGACACGTGCACCTTGATGCTAGATGTCCCGCATGTTGGCAAAAGGATGAACAAAGCTCATGTCAAAAAAGAGTGGAAGAACATAGATTCCTGATGACCGAGAAGGTGCAAGGAACCTCGTGGTGGAGCATCTGCACTCATAATATTTTATATTATTTAGCGATATAAAATCAACCAATCATCTCCACAGTAGACCGGAAGAGTACGAAACATGGCAGCCCAGTGTAGTTACATCATACTGTACATGGCCAACCCACGCTATCACCATATTTCATGGCCTTCGTGGGACACCTAGCTCTAGTAATCCACCAGCCCGTTTTGCTTCTCGCTCCTCTTCTCTCTCAAAGTGTGGCGGGCTAGCGTTTTTGCTGTCTATTGAGGTCGGTTAACTCATCACATGTTAGCGACATGCCAAGAGCATTCTAAAAAAAATGTTGTACGCCATTGTTATGCCAAGAAGAAGAACCACTTTAACCGACGGGCCAAACGAGACAGGTGTGTCGTGCCGTGAGTGGGTCCAGATTCTCGTTTTGAACTTGTTTGGTGTAGTAGTAACACTTGGTTTTGACTATTGGTAAGATTTTATATACTCCCTCCGTCTAGTGAATAAGTCATCTTAGATTGTGCATCGTGACCAAGGAAAAGGGGAAAACAAAGAGAAATTAATATTTATTGGCTAATTAATAGGATTGCATGCAATGAACTAACCATCGCATGTCGTGTTTGGTAGTCTAAGTCACTGAAAACATGCACGCCCCACATCTCTTATTGGTGGATATGTCAAGAAACAAGAAATGAGGTGGGAGTTAATGCACCGGGCCTAAGTATTTCGGGATTATTTGGTTTTCGTAAGGTGACTTATACACCTAGACGGAGGGAGTAGGGCCTAATGTATTCTTCGAGGATGCCTTTGACTATTGATAAGATTTTATATAATTTGAAAATTATATCATTCGAAGATCCTTTCACGTTCCGTTTTCAAAAAGAAAAAAGATCCTTTCACGTACAATTTTGACTGTATGCTTTGAGCAACTTGCATGTCCTATACTGCTCTTGTTTGGATACTCTAACTTAGCTAGAGGTTAGACTAACTCATGACTAACCCTGAACTAACTGTAGAAAAGAGGTGTTTCGGTGACGGGGTTAGATTGACAATAAATGCACTTGATGGAGAGAGAAAAGTGATTTTTCAGTGAGCCCAAGGAGGTACTTTTACTGTGGGAAAGGTGAAGTGATGGTTGCTTTGCCCGAGCAACTTATTACTCTGGGAATATGGGAGTACCAGTAGATTCAAGGAACAGAGAAATGATGGTTGCTTCGTCTGAGAAACTTACTATGGCGAAGGTGGGGCTCTGTGATTTGACTGCTCACTAGTCATTACTAATGCGGCGCAATGACCAGGGTGAATCTTTCCTTGTAGTTGTGCACTCAATATTGCTGCACGGCTGGTGGAGCCGGATGAAGGATGTCCCACATGTCGGCTAAACAAAGTTGAGTTGCTTCTGGCATTGCCATCAATCCTTCAGGATTTGTTTATATGTACGCATAATTTTTATGAAACTGTACTGTGATGATATGAAGGTTTCAACTTTGGTTCCCGTAGGAAAAAAAGGTTTCAACTTAGGATTCATGTGTCCTCTTGCCTCAAGATTATCTCGATGTCATTACAACATTCTATCAAATACAAATGAAACTACCATGGCAACTAATGCATCTCAATGGTTCACAGATCAGCGCCAATATTCACATCACAACTGAAGACAAAGTTGTGAGAAGGTGTACAAATAAAGAAAAATATATAATTGATCGATGCTGTTCGTAGGCATGGGTCCATTTCCTGGGCACAGTGTTCATTGCTTGGTAGCTAGTTTCACCCAGCTCTGTAGCAAAAAAAGGGGTGTATGGAGGACACCACAATCCGATCATTTTGTGCAGCTCCACTAAAATCAAGTGGACCATCCCTGTTTTCAAAGATATCCAGTCAGTGTGATTACAATAATAGTGGAACTAGATGATGAAACATAACACACACAAATAGAAGCCGATGACCTCTACGATATCTCTTTAGGACTAACTACTTGTAGGAGAAGATTAGGCACAGTGTAGGGTGATGAGGATAGCAAAACCAATCTCCCTTTCTACAGTCCTACAGAAATGTAAAAACGATACCCGTGTGACATTTTTGAGAACTGCACAAAACACTCTTAAGAAAAAAGTGATTTGTGCAGTTCACCAAAAGGTCGCAATAGAAACGAGGTGAAACGGATAGCCCTGTTTACAAAAAAGAGGTAGAAAGGAAACAATTACTGGCCAATAACATGAGTTCAAGACACATACGCCGACAAAAAAGAAGCATATTCCATGTAATAAGGGAAAGTACACCGGCCGAGATACGTTTTAAGCAAACAACTAAAGAAGATCCACATGCAGCAACGTGGAAGGATGGGCAGTGGAGCAAGGCCGGAGGAAGTTGTACCCGAGGGTCGTCGGGATGTTACTAGGAGGGCGCCGGCAGCCGGGATCTGCCCATATTGGGCGCGAGCAAGTGGCGAAGGATCGGGACATGCTGCCTCAACGCTGTCGAACGGAGAAACGATGCACATCCTCCCTTTTTGCTGGCGAACAGGATGCGGCCAGATCATTGACCAACGGCGAGAGAGAGAGGCCACCGCCACCTTGTGTGAGATGGTGTGACGAGAGACAAACCCCGGCAGGCAGGCTCCATTGTATATAGTGGATCGGATTTTTCCATTTTCCCCATGACAATCGTTTTATATTCTATACTATGTGCCATCGAGGAGGAATATATAACTTTATTTAATACTAATGCGTCAAGTTGAACTTTGTTCCGTCTAGGCATGGTATCCGACCCTCCTTCGAGTAAACAACCACTACACGCGTCAAATTATCACGTGGGCTGCCTTTTCGTACAGAAACGAACTCCACCGTGTACCCGTGCGGGTGTGGCTAGGAACGAGACGTGAGTAAGTCGTCCTACGTGCACCTCTTCTTTAGGTGCAGGTACATACGTGGGTGGGTGTGAGTGAGATGGTTTGTGCGAAACTGAGGCAATGTGTCGATGATATCTCAAACAAAAAACGTAACATATGCAATGTGTGTGAAATAGAGTCATGGATATATCATATATAGAGGGAGCGATCCACGAGAAGAGAGTGGAGGGATTGTCGGCATGAGATATCGATAGAATCGAAAACAGGGATGAAGAGTGTGGCTGCGTGATCGATAAAGAGTGCCATCGAATTTGTGCTTGGCCATGTCAAAGATACAGGGTGGCTGGCCTACTTGAATTTGAGAGGGCAGAGGTGTAGTTTTTCTCTGTGGTATGGATACCTACCTACAACGTTCGACTATCGGTGTGTGTGTGTGGGGGGGGAGGGGGCAGAGACCTAACTATAGAGAGGTAGACTGACTAGTATATGTGTGGAGAAGAAGAGAGACCTAGCTATGTATAGCGGGAGATCGATCGACATCCATGGATATGTGTAGCTGAGGAATAAGGTTGGGAGAAAGACAAAGGTAGATTGTCGGAGGATTGGTGGTGGAGTGGCATCCCACAAATGGTGGGAGAGGCCTACTAGACAACCAGATGGTACAAGTGCAATATCAATAAGAGAGGGCCAGGGATGTTTGTCCGTCAATGCACGTGCGTGTGAGAGACGGGGTCGGGAGGTATGCAAGGATGATGAGGGGAGACGATATGGTTGTGGTAAGCATACATAACTACATAGGAAGATCAACAGTCATGTATCCGAGAAAGGGAGAGACATAACTAGTGAGGTAAGTCTATCAGTGCGTGGGGAAACGAATTATAGTCGACCTGGCTATATGTAGGGAGATCGGTACGTATACATGCATGCATGTGTTGGAAGCAAATAAGGTCCGGAGAGACAGACAGGGGGAGAGGGTGCGGCTAGGAGGTGGTGCGAGAGGCCTACCATGTCAAGGGGGAGGAGAGTACGAGTATGAGATCAATGAAAAGAGGGGCGGGAGTGTGCACCTGCGTGGAACCGTATTAGACATAGGGGGCATGGACGGTGAGAAGAGAAGAGGGGAAGTATGTGTTTGTGGTAGGCACACTTGGCTAGAGAGGTATATCGACCGATGTGTGCTGGAAAGAAGGAGCCGGGGGGCCTACACACAACGCGGGTGAACGGCCTAATTAAAGAGAAATAACGAACATGCGCGATGGAGGGGACGTTGAGGGAGGGTGAGAGGGGGAGGGCGTGTGCATGCATGATAGAAAATTAGCGCTAGCTAGCTACAAAGAGAAGAGGATCGTGAAGGTGTTAAAGACGAACATAGATCATAATTCATTATAAAAAGTGGATACAAATACTTGAAGACATCATAATGTAGAACATTGATTATAATTTGGGCTAATGTGTGGCTTTTGCAGCTCAGGGCTAAATACTTGTCATAATGTAGGGGGCGGGGCACTATACTTTGTGTGATAATCACGGTGTACGTATGGAACAGGGTTTAGATTATGAATATATAGTTAGTACATCAAATGTACTATTATGTGGAATCAACATCAACTGTATTCAAAAGATTGAATTCGAGTTCATATAGTACCGCGCCTTGTTATATCCCAAAAATTCTGATATCATGCTCCCAAAACTGGCGCCTTCACAACCGGCGCCTTGCTATCCCGAAACTACAACGCGCGCGAAAACTCCCTCCAGCTGCCAAATCCCGACATGCGAAATCCCCCTTTTAACCCTGAGCCGAAAGGGCCGCTAGTTCAAATTGGTGGGGGTACTTTTGTAACACACCCTACATTTTGGACAAGCGCGTCCCTAAGTCATGGTTCCGCCCTCCCATCGCCTCCTTTTTGCCATTTGAAATCCCAGGCCGCCATAACCTCTCTGCTCAAGCCGCGAAAGCCCACCCTCCTCCATCCGCCACCTCACCTCTGCCCAGCCACAGCCTCTTCCCGACAACATCGTCCACCGCAACAGCTCGACGTCCCTCATCCACCTCCCTGGATGAGGATCTGTCATCCATCTTGTCGTCCCATCGGTTCAGCCACCCCGTCCTCCACCTCCAAGGAGCTTCTCCGATGATCGCCTCGTCTATCGCAGCTGCTCCATCCCCATAGCACCGCCTTAACCTGCTTCACCGAAACCGCACCATCCTCACCGACTCCTCGGACGAAGCCGAGGCCTACTCAGCGTGACCAAAGAGGTTGTACACTCATCGCATCGCACCTTCTCCTTAAATCGACCTCCCGGTGCCGACGGTGCTCCATCTCGCACCCCCATGGAGCGGCTACCTCAAAACCGGCGCCGTGGGCGACATCTCCATGGCAGCTCTCCCCCAATGCGAGGCCCCTTCGGCGGCGGCGTCCATACCAGCCGGATCTGCTGTTGCTACTCCGTCTCCCACTCACTCGCTCATGCTGTTGTTGCTGCTCTGGCTCTCGCTCGCTCGCTCGCCCAGCTCCTGCTGCTCCGGCTCTCGCACGCTCGCTCGCCCAGCTGCTGCTGCTCCGGCTCTCGCTCGCTCGCTCACACTGCTGTTGCTGCTATCGCCCTCGCTCGTGCTGCTGCTCTGCTCTGATTTAGCTACACTTCAGTCAACTGAATTGACTTCTAGGTCAGACGATTTTCAGGGGGTGGGGAGGCTCGCCGGAGTTAAGGAAGAACCACCCGCGGCATGGAGGGGGCTCGCCGGAGAGGTACCCCACTATCTAACTTAGGATTCTGGGTGGTGGCAGAGCTCGCCGGTGCTGGGGGCGCAGTGGTGGGGCGGTGGCGTGGGAATCACCGGAGAAAAAGCTTGGCACAGGGGGGGGGCTAGAGGGCTGGCTGGGGCGACGACGGACCGGCGGTGAGGTGTTGTTTCGGGGCAGCGAGGCAGCGCGGGGTTCAGTCGGTGGTGGCTGGCGGCTCAGGGGGGTGCATGTTGAAGATGAACTGCAGGCCCTCCCTAAACTATCCCATGTGATGTGCCTCTCTACTACCATTGCGTTTAGTTTCAACAGTAACATTCAGATTCCACAGTAAATTTCAGCTTCAACAGTTAAGTTCAGAGTTAACAGTTTTTACCTCATCTGTTGTAGCCAGGTGGTTTTGGGTGATGTAAATTTTACATCTATCACTTTTTGGTAATGCATTTTACATCATCTATTGGAGATGCTATTAGAATCCCACTTGAGATTAACGATGGCAATTCCTCCCCCCCTCTCCAGATTGTACTCCAAGGAATATATCTATTCTGAGGCGGATTCAGACGCAACTGACCACTCCTATTTACCCCCAAGGTGTTTGCTCTAAGTTGGCATGATGATGTTAGTCATATCATGCATATGTTGCCTTGCAGTGCCTACTTTAGACATCATATATGTCATCTGCTTAGTTTAGACATGTTCTGTAATGCCACCTGTTTAGTTTCAATATCATATATGGGAATTATGTAGTCTCATGTCTTTTAGCCAGCCATAATATATGTGAAATGTGCAATGCCATCCTGTTTAACCAGGCATCATATATTTGAATGATATCTAACCCATCCTTTTCTTCACTAAATTTCCATTTCTCGACTATGTTTGTACATTAAACTACTCTTCCTGTGAATCAGCCATTTGAGTGGGTGATGGAAAAATCTGGAGTGAAAACAAGGCCTTCAAGGCAGACAGTACTACCTGTGAAAGCAGATCTCTTGCTGGGTCCCGATAGCTCCTCAGAGATGGATTCAGAGACAGATGACCGGTCCTATTCCCCCACCGAGGTGTATGCTCTAACTTGGCATGGTTCTACTGCTCATATCATGCATATGGTGTCTTGCATTGCATAGTTTAGACATCATATACACAATATTCAACACCATGTTCTTAGTTCAAACATCATATATGCGAATGCACTCCGCTTAGCATATAAATCACATATGTGAATTAAATCATCCGATCCTGGTTACTTAGATAACATGTATGTGAATTATGTCATGCGATCTTGTTTAGTTAGTCATCATATCTTTGAATTATGTTATGCTATGCAATCCAGTTTATATAGACATCATATATGTGAAATTATGTCATGCTATCCGTTTTAATTAAACAATATACATGTCAACTATTTAATACCCTCTTTTTTCCACATTATCTATTACATCTGTCTCCCATACAATGTCTTTACATTCAACTATGTTTCCTGTTTATCAGCCATTTGAACTGGAGCGGGTGATGGCAGTATCTAGCGGAGTAAAAACACGGTCTTCAAATAAAACAGTGCTACCTCTTGGTGGTGATAGCACCCCGGTTGTACATGCACGAGAACTAGCCCTACCACACATAACCCAGACTCTCGCAGATTTTACCCCGACTACGATGGACAGAGAACCAACTTCACCCAATCTAACCCCAACCCCAGCAGATAGTAACCCAGTTCCTGTTGACATATCACCATCTCCAACACAGAGCTCCCAAACAAGAGCAGTTAGTAAGGTAGCTCCAGTGCCCAAAGCGCCAGTACTACCACAACGAACCCCAACTCCACTAGTAAGTACACCTATTCATGTGGAGGAAGCACAACCAGCCATTGATAGTTTAGCATCTATCACATTTAATGTTGTTAAATCCTATGCGCGTATCTTTTCATGGAAATATTATACTGAAGATGAAGGAAAATGCCAGTTGCAGGTGTTTTTCCAGGAGTTATGTGTAAGTAATCTTATTCATGGCAATTACTTTGCTTTGCCCCATACATTCTACCTCCATGATGGTTATAATACATCAATTTTTCCCATTTTTCTCTATAGAGAAGGACCGATTTGGAAACTCAGGATGAGGTAACCTGTGCTAATACCTCTGCTATCTTCAAGAATGCTTGGTGGCGGTATCGGAATTACCTGAAGAAAACGTACTTCACTAGCAAAGAAACTCATCAAATTCCCTTACGTTCTCCTGAGACATATTTACTGGACGATGACTGGGAATGCCTTGTTCTTTACTGGTACCGAACCAAGAATGTGGTAAGGTCCATGAGATTATTGTACTCTGTTCATGTAGAACAAGTGCTTAAATCTTAAGGACAACTGTTCTCATTTAAGATTCCATTGCTATCGTGCATACTTGTTTGCTCTTGTATCACTGTATTTACTCATACAAACTTATTTTTAGATTGAACGATCCAATGGAAACTCCAATGGCACAACAGGTATGTTTACGCATGTTTCTTTAACAGGTTTGCTCTTATAAATAGCTCTGTTGATTTCAGTTTCAATTGTGTATACAGTTGACTTCACATATCATGCACATTAGCATCATAACAGGGCCGAGAGTGTTGTTGTACATGTAGACCTGTGGCACCGATCTGAAATCTTGTTGTGCCATTTAGTTTCCATGCTTTGTATTCTTTCAGTGCTTCTTTCACTTGAACTGATATGATTTGAACCGTGTCTCTATTTTGATTTGGCAAGACAATGCAGTGACCATAGGACATAGATATATGTTTGTTTGATGCTTTTATAATGTACTACTTTGCAATAGAAGACTTGGTAGTTTAATCTTGTCCACCTTACTAATGAACTGGTTCACCGAAATTAGTTTCATATACTAGTACAGGCTAAACCTGTTATGTGTCTGCTTATTTCTTCTTTTAGAATGCTGACAGAATATTGGGGAAGAGTGCCTTATTAAGCAATGATAAAGGAAGTAATGCAGATAAGGTTTAGGATCGTGAGACATCCTTGTTGGTCTCCAACAAAGCTGATAAAACAACTAAGGAAAACTATCTTGAAGACAATGAGGCAACCCCAAAGTCTTGTCTTGGTTTAGTATTCGAGTTACTGGCCACTACCTCTTGCACAAGCTATTCAAACTCACTGTATGAATCAGTTCGGTTTCTTGAGTCTCAACTACAAGCTGAAAGACATCGATCAGCTGTGCTGTGACAAGAAGCGGAAGGACTGCGAAAGTCCCTGGAGCATTCAAACACATACTTTCTGGTGCAACAACAAGCGTTGGAGGATTTTAGCGCCAAACAGGACAATGTTAATAAGCTTGCTAAGCTTATTGCTAGCATGGTGGATACCCAGGATAACGTTTCTTGAGCTCTTCTGAAGTTGTTTCAGTTATGGACTTGTTTTTCTACCACGTTTATTTGCACTGGTGGCCAATTTTGACGGCCAGTGTATGTAATATGCTGCTTTGTTCCCTATATTTGCACTGGTGGCGAACTTTGATGCCCAGTGGATGTAATATGTGTAATAGCTGTAATAGGCTAGCGTTAGTTGCTTGCTTATTTATTTCCTTATTGTCATGTTCAGTTGTTTGCTTGTAGTCACTACAGTTCTTTTTCCGCATTTTTTAGTGGCCACAATAACCTATTTTTGGTAACTAGGCCACAATAATCATGGCAACACACGGACTGTTGTAACCATGGGCCTCATGCGAGCCATAGGATCCATGGGCCTTCAACGGGCCGTACGATCCATGGGTCTTCTACGGGTCATAGGATCCATGGACTTTCTATAAGCCGTATGATCCATGGGCCTTCTATAGGCCGTAGGATCCATTGATCTTCTATGGGCCGTAGGATCCATGGGCCTTCTACGGGGTGTATATTCATTTTGCCAAACACGGGTCGTACTATTCGTGGACCATAACGGGCCGTCAATACGCCGTATTTGACAATGCTATGAAAATAGCCCAACAGGTTAACGGGCCACAAATGGGCCGAATGTAACCATGGGCTGTATTTCGCCCACAAACGAAACAGGCCAGTAACGGACCGTATCTAACCGAATTCTAGAAATGAGCCCAATAATAAATGGGCCCTTAGAAGGCCGAAAGTTAACATGGGCTGGAAACGCCCTATGGAATTATGCGTCGTTAATGGGTATAAAGCGGTACACTGTTCATTGCGGGCCAGATTCACCACCGGCCTTTAATGGGCCAAGAGTTACAAATGGCCTCATATGGGCCGAAAGACATCACGGGGCATACATGGGCCAGAAGTTACAATGGGATGGAATCATATTGGACGGCCCAGATGATGCTACTGGGCTTAATTTCGGTAGGCCATAATGGGCCGTGAGTTAGCGGGCCGTAAATGGGCTATATACGAACATGTCGTTAACAGGCTTTCCGTGGGCCGGCCTGTTACCATTTGACCAAGTCAAACGGGCTGACTTTTCACCGGAATGGGCCTTTGTTGGGCCATGCCACGCGTTGACGTATCATAGGCGCCTCCTGTCCAATGAATGGATGGTATCTGTCCAAACGGTGAGCCAACACATGTTTCCTCCGGCCAATGAGAATTTTACACGTGGAAAATCCTCATTGGTTCGGGCAATTAGCGGGTTATCGGATCCAAAACTGGATCCGATAGCTTAACGGTGTCCCATTACGGCGGATGCCACGTGTTGGTCACCCTTGACGAAAGCACTTCTATGACGCGCGATTTATCGTCATGGAAGTGGACACTTCCGTGATGATAATTTTGGTAATGTCATGGAACACTTCTACGATAGCACAAGTATGACTATCTTTATTCTGTCATAAAATTGTCATGGATGTACATGCATGACAGAAAACGTGACCTATTGTGACAAACACGTTCACGGAAGTGTATTTTTTGTAGTGCTGCTGTTGCTGCAAGTTCAATGACGCCCGCCAGCTCAAACGCCCACTGCCGCTCCAGACGATCCCTCTCGAAGCGGCCGGACTGCTCGTAGATCTCCTGATTCCTCGCCTCAGCGTCGGTGTGTGCTGCGGCCACGGCTGCGGTAAGGCTCTTTGCCTGCTTGACGAGGCGCTCCATCTCCTCCCGCAGGAACTCGATGTAGCGCGCAAGGTCGCTGACGCACGTGTGGGCCTCCACCTCTATCTCCCGCCTTTGGGCCACGGCGGTGGAGCTGGTGATAATCCCGGTGGTCGAGGTGTGCTGGCGGCCACGGCGGCTAGGGCCACCACCTCCCGCCTTCAGGCCATGGTGGCGGAGCGGGTGATGGCCACAGTGGCCAGCTGTGGGGTGGCGGCCACGACAACCACCTCCCTCCTTCGGGCCGCGATGGCGGAGCGGGATATGGCCCTGGCTTTCGACGGTGGTGTGGCAGCAACGGCGGCCAACAACAGCTGCCGACGGGCAGCGGCGGCGGAGTGTGTGGAGGGTGTTCCGCACACACCCAACAGGGACACCATGCACACTACACTATGCCGGGGACTGTGGCGCCGCCGCGGTGTAGCCTCCTAACTGGAGTTGTCCTCTGATGACGGCAGAGTGGCTGAGCAACGATGACAGACAGGTGCCATTGGTGATTGTGGGAGAAGCAGGCGAGATAAGCTACAGGGAGGGAGGGGGAAAATGCGACGCAAGACACGCCGGTCGTGAGGGTTTTTATAGCAGGCCTGTAAGCTTTGGGATTTGGGGGGATTTCACCGTGTCGAGCGGGAAGCTTGCGCGGGAACCTGCGAGGTTGCGCGGGAATGGGCTCACCGATGATTCATTAGCGTCACCATTTGGCCAGAAGAACGCCCCCGCGCGCTGCGCAAGCTTGCGCTGTAAGCCGTCTGCGGCAGCGGGGTGACAAGACGTGCGAGAGGAGGACAAAAGGACACGTACACATATGGTTAATAAAAAAATGTTTGCGATTTAATTACCTACTATACCCCCGTCTTGGTTTATAAGTAGGATTTAACTAATAAAATATGAATGCATGTCGCCAAAGATTATATCGTTGGAGTCGTATTTGAACATGGTTTCCAGCTATATAATTTTTGTAACATGCGTTAACCCTTTTTTGTTAAATTTAAGGTTATATACCAGCAAGCATTTGCCTGCAACACACATGGCTTATTCCATCACAAATAGCTCGGATGGATCAACTGTATGCCACATATCGCACACGCAGCTCTAATCTGATTCGTGCTTGATGTCTCCAACATCGCTCGCACAGTTCGTCTTATTTGCCACGAAACACTATGCCGGCCTCTGCTCGTGTCCCTTGGCAAGCTCTGCTCGCCGTTAGGCGTCGCGTCATGCTCTGTCGCGTCCGTTGGCGCGCTCTGCTCGCGTCCGTCGGCGCGCTCGGCCTGTCGACAGCTTTTCCTTGCATGTTCAACTGCTATATGCATATATATATGGTTGCTCGCTGTTGAGGCGACTGCGGAGCGCTTTGCTCGTGTCCCTTCATGCGCACTCTGCCAGTGGTTGGGCGTGCGCACGATCACGTCGGGGGCCCCATAAGCATGTGGTTGCGCCGCGCGCGTTTCCACGCGATGCAGCTACATGCGGCATGGAGTTACGCGCTGCAAATTAGAACTGCCATCAGGGCCTGCCGATATTCCTAGCCGTCCGACTTCCCCTTTAATTCCCGCGACCATTATAACCTTAGTCTCTTCGACCTTTCGATCGCACCCCACAACACAACAAGTACACCCATGAGAACAAATAGAGAGGGGATGTCCAGCGGTGCTCCAATGGAGTTCGGTGAGCACAGAGTGGAGACCCACTTGAGGGGGACGGATCACTCAGTGGTGTACACCATTGACCCAGCCGTGGTGGACGAGTACATCAACAGCGTTGAGCAGTTGCTTGCTCGAGACAAGTACAAGGTGGTCGGCATCGACGTCCAGTACACCGCCAGTCGTCCCGGTATAGATTAGAAGGTTGTCGTCGCCCAGTTGTGCATGCGCCAGCATGTCCTCATCTACTACTACTGCATGTCCACAGAGCCTTGTGATCGTTTCAACAGGTTTGTCAACAGCACCGACTACAAGTTCGCCACGGTGGAAACCAAAGACGATGTAAATGTGCTCAGTGTTAGAGGTCTAGGGCAGCACGAAGAAGGACTCCCTGGTCGAACTCGCCTCGGCCATCATCGACCCCTACTACGAAAAGATGAAGCAGGATGCCCAGAGAACAAGTCCCCTATCCTGGCATAGGGCCTGGATGCGGCAACTGGATGAACCTCACCTCAGGTTCGTGGCTAAGAGCGTGTACACATGCTACGAGATGCACAGGCGGATTGACATGAGGAAGTGCCTCGTTACCCAAAACGACAAGCCCGGATCGAGCCACAAGCAGAGAAAGTGTCACAAGAAGTAGATGATGATCATATGATCGTTTATTCTAGTTAATCATGCATGTAATATATAGTTTAATTTATTGGTGTGTGGAAATGTCATGTGTGTAGTAGCCACCTATGTAATTATGCATGTAATAGTTTACTTTGGTGTGTGCAAATGCCATGGTTGTAGTAGCCGCATATTTAAGTGGATGTTTAATTTGGTTATGCAAGCATGTCCTTATAAGTGTGTGTATATATATTGTTGCTCCGTATGGAATCCCATCGCACAACACACACGTCTTATTAGCAGCAACCGTTTGTGTTATTATTGGTCTTCACACACATTTCTGATTACAAACCTGTTTGCCAAGTATCACACACATCATGTTAAGTTGAACCATTTCTGTTATCATGTTTCAACGCAAACAGTTCATCTGAGTGAACCGCATGCCGTATATCGCACACACCATGATCTGGCTGACCGTTTCTTTTGTGTTGCCTAATCACAAACAGTTCATCCGAGTAAACCGTATGTTGTATATCGCACACACCTCCATCTGGCTGCCCGTTTCTTTTGTTCCTCCTCATTGCAAACAGTTAATTGAACTGAATCGTATGTCCTGCATCACACACGCAACTAAAATTTGAACCGTGTTTGATGGCTCCGCCATCGCAAATGTTTTGCACCTTTTTTGATGGTTTTTTACAAAACCTTTTGCAATTAGGGCATCACACCTAGTTTTGTCGAAGGGTCTCTGATCGTAGTGTCGCGTTAGCAGCATCCTGCATGAGTGTTGTATCGACTGTGTGTGATATACATACGAACAGAAATGTTTTTCTGGGATTCACCGTGTGGGATGTATATACCTACGGAAATGATTTTCTCGGATTACCGTGTGGGATGTATATACCTATGGAAATGATTGGGTTTCGATGCCTCGCCCGATCGCACACGGCACCATCCTGGATCCCAGGAGGGCCTATCCCCGACGATTTCTGGGTCGTGTGGGAAGGACCCCCCTATCGCCCAAACTCATTTGGCAATTGTTCCAACTGTTGTCGCTGAAAGGGGTTAAAAACCGTTTGTATAGCACCGACGCGTACCAGTGGTCGTCCATCCCCATGCCTGCGCTAAGTCCGACCACCAATCACCACCGCGCCCCACTCCTCTCCTCCTCACCTTATCTCTCATCTTTCTCGAGATATCATTTTTTTGATGAAATTCTCGAGATACCATTTTTTCGATGAAATTCTCGAGATATCATTAGTTTTTACACATGGGATTACTCCTGCATGGGTCAACCACAACAGGTGTTTTGTAAAAATTGCATTTTAATGTTCCGTGCAATGCACGGGCATCTTGCTAGTTTGTATATAATTCCAAACACCACGTAGACATGTTCTCTGGCCATTTTACAACTATGTTAGTATCATTGTTAGTGGTCAGCTGGTGCAAGTTCTAGCCCCAGGTGTTTTAACCTTTTTTTAGAAATGATATGTGGAGATTGTTCGCCACGAGCCCAATCCTGGCGAATCCCACATAACTGTCAGATTTCCATCCGACGGTGGCCTATTTTTGAGCCACAATATTTAACAAAACTGCCACCCTTACACACGTACTGTAACTACACCGCGGGCATTTGCAACTGCCATGTCTTGCATTGAACGTTTGCTGGGGATTGGAGTTAGCACTGATGGCAGTTCATAGTCATTCCACGCTCGGGCATTGAAGTTTGTAACTATTTTACAATATAGTACTCCTCTGGTGCTAGTAGTGAAGGAAATATGCCCTAGAGGCAATAATAAAGTTGTTAGTTATATTTCCTTATATCATGATAAATGTTTATTATTCATGCTAGAATTGTATGAACCGGAAACTTGATACATCTGTGAATACATAGACAAAACACAATGTCCCTAGTAAGCCTCTACTAGACTAGCTCGTTAATAAAAGATGGTTAAGTTTCCTGACCATAGACATGAGTTGTCATTTGATGAGCGGGATCACATCATCAGGACAATGATGTGATGGACAAGACCCATCCGTTAGCATAGCATAATGATCATTAAGTTTTATTGCTATTGCTTTCTTCATGACTTATACATATTCCTTTGACTATGAGATTATGCAACTCCCAAATACCAGAGGAATACCTTGTGTGCTATCAAATGTCAGAGCGTAACTGGGTGATTATAAAGATGCTCTACAGGTATCTACGAAGGTGTTTTTTGTGTTGGCATAGATCGAGATTAGGATTTTTCAATCTGAGTATCGGAGAGGTATCTCTGGGCCCTGTCAGTATTGCACATCATGATAAGCCTTGCAAGCAATGTGACTAATGAGTTAGTTGCGGGATGATGCATTACGAAACGAGTAAAGAGACTTGCCGGTAATGAGATTGAACTAGGTATGGAGATAGCGATGATCGAATCTCGGGCAAGTAACATACAAATGACAAAGGGAATGACGCATGTTGTCATTACGGTTTGACCGATAAAGATCTTCGTAGAATATGTGGGACACAATATGAGCATTCAGGTTCCGTTGTTGGTTATTGACCAGAGAGGTGTGTCTCGATCATGTCTACATAGTTCTCGAACCCGTAGGGTCCGCACGCTTAACATTCTATGACGATTTGTATTATGAGTTATGTGATTTGGTGACCGAATGTTGTTCGGAGTCCCGGATGAGATCACAGACATGATGAGGAGTCTCGAAATGATCGAGAGGTAAAGATTGATATATTGGATGATAGTATTCGGACACCAGAAGTGTTTCGGAATGTATCGGGTACATATCAAAGTACCAGGGGGGTTACCGGAACCGCTCGGGTGATGACATGGGCCATATGGGCCATAAGAGGGAGGCACACCATTCCACATAGGGGTGGTGCCCCCCCCCCAAGGGAGGAGTCCGAATTGTACAAGGGGAGGGGGCGGCACCCCCATTTCCTTCTTCATTTGTCTCTCCTTCCCCCTTTTCCCTCTCATATAAAAGGAAAGGGGGTGATGAATCCTACTAGGAGCCCAAGTGGGACTCCTCCCACTTGGGGCGCACCTAGGCCGGCCTCCTCTCCTCTCCCTCCTTTATATACGGGGGTGGGGGCACCTCTAACACACATCAATTGTTCCAAGCCATGTGTGGCGCCCCCCTCCACATTTTACGCCTCCGGTCATATTCACGTAGTGCTTAGGCTGGCCTGTTACCGTTTGACCAAGTCAAACGGGCTGACCTTTTCACCGGAATGGGCCTCTGTTGGGCCATGCCACATGTTCATGTATCATAGGCGCCTCCTGTCCAATGAATGGATGGCATCTATCCGAACGGTGAGCCAACACGTGTTTCCTCCGGCCAATGAGAATTTTACACGTGGAAAATCCTCATTGGTCCGGGCTGTTAGCGGGTTATCGGATCCAAAACTGGACCCGATAGCTTAACGGCGTCCCGTTACGGCGGATGCCACATGTCGGTCACCCTTGACGGAAGCACTTCTATGACGCGCGATTTATTGTCATGTAAGTGGACACTTCCATGATGATAATTTTGGTAATGTCATGGAACACTTCTACGACAGCACAAGTATGACTATCTTGATTCTGTCATAAAATTGTCATTGATGTACATGCATGACAGAAAACATGACCTACTATGACAAACACGTTCACAGAAGTGTATTTTTTTTGTAGTGTTGCCACTGCTGCAAGTTCAAACGAAGCTCGCCAGCTCGAACGCCCACTACCGCTCCAGACGATCCCTCTCAAAGCGGCTAGACTGCTCAAAGATCTCCTGATTCCTTGCCTCAGCATAGGCGTGTGCTGCGGCCACAGCTGCGGTAAGGCTCTTTGCCTGCTTGATGAGGCGCTCCTCCTCCTCCAGCAGGAAATCGATGTAGCGCGGAAGGTCGCTGACGCATTTGCGGGCCTCCACCTCTGCTTCCCGCCTTCGTGCCACGGTGGCGGAGAGGGTGCTAATCCCGGCAGTCGACAGTGTGCTAGTGGCCTCGGTGGCCAATGATGGGGTGGCGGCCACGACCACCACCTCCCGCCTTCGGTCCGCGTTGGCGGAGCGGGTGATGGTCACAGTGGCCAGAAGTGGGGTGGCGGCCACGACGGCCACCTCCCGCCTTCGGTCCGCGTTGGCGGAGCGGGTGATGGTCACAGTGGCCAGAAGTGGGGTGGCGGCCACGACGGCCACCTCCCGCCTTCGGGCCGCGGCGGTGGAGTGGGATATGGCCCTAGCTTTTGATGGTGGTGTGGCAGCAACGGCTGCCGGCAATAGCTGCTGACGGGCAGCGGCGACGGAGTGTGTGGTGGGTGTTCCGCGCACACCCAACAGGGACACCAGACGCACTACACTATGCCGGGGACTGTGCCGCCGCCGCGGTGTAGCCTCCCAGCTGGAGCTGTCCTCTGATGACGGCGGAGTGACTGAGCAACGACGATGAACAGGTGCCATTGGTGATTGTGGGAGAAGCAGGCGAGATAAGCGACAGGGAGGGAGGGAAAAAATGCGACACAGGACTCGCCGGCCTTTAGGGTTTTTATAGCAGGCCGGTAAGCTTTGGGATTTTGGGGGATTTCACCGTGTCGGGTAGGAAGCTTGCGCGGGAACCTGCGAGGTTGCGCGGGAACGGGCTCACCGATGATTCATTACCGCCACCGTTTGGCCAAAAGAACGCCCCCGTGCGCTGCGCAAGCTTGCGCTGTAATCCGTCTGCGGCAGCGGGGTGATAAGACGTGCGAGAGGAGGACGGAAGGACACGTACACATACAGTTAATAAAAAAACGTTTGCGGTTTAATTACCTACTATACCTCTGTCCAGTTTTATAAGTAGGATTTAACTAATAAAATATGAATGCATGTCACCAAAGATTATATCGTTGGAGTCGTATTTGAACATGGTTTCCAGCTATATAATTTTTGTAACATGCGTTAACCTTTTTTTGTTAAATTTAAGGTTATATACCAGCAAGCGTTTGCCTGCAACACACATGGCTTATTCCATCACAAATAGCTCAGATGGATCAACTGTATGCCACATATCGCACACGCAGCTCTAATCTGATTCGTGCTTGATGTCTCCAACATCGCTCGCACAGTTCGTCTTATTTGCCACGAAACACTATGCCGGCCTCTGCTCGTGTCCCTTGGCAAGCTCTGCTCGCCGTTAGGCGCCGCGTCATGCTCTGTCGCGTCCGTTGGCGCGCTCTGCTCGCGTCCGTCGGCGCGCTCGGCCTGTCGACAGCTTTTCCTTGCACGTTCAACTGCTATATGCATATATATATGGTTGCTCGCTGTTGAGGCGACTGCGGAGCGCTTTGCTCGTGTCCCTTCATGCGCGCTCTGCCAGTGGTTGGGGGTGCGCACGATCACGTCGGGGGCCCCATAAGCATGTGGTTGCGCCGCGCGCGTTTCCACGCGATGCAGCTACATGCGGCATGGAGTTACGCGCTGCAAATTAGAACTGCCATCAGGGCCTGCCGATATTCCCTGCCGTCCGACTTCCCCTTTAATTCCCGCGACCATTATAACCTTAGTCTCTTCGACCTTTCGATCGCACCCCACAACACAACAAGTACACCCATGAGAACACATAGAGAGGGGATGTCCAGCGGTGCTCCAATGGACTTCGGTGAGCACAGAGTGGAGACCCACTTGAGGGAGACGGATCTCTCAGTGGTGTACACCATTGACCCAGTCGTGGTGGACGACTACATCAACAGCGTTGAGCAGTTGCTTGCTCGAGACAAGTACAAGGTGGTCGGCATCGACGTCCAGTACACCGCCAGTCGTCCCGGTATAGATTAGAAGGTTGTCGTCGCCCAGTTGTGCATGCGCCAGCATGTCCTCATCTACTACTACTGCATGTCCACAGAGCCTTGTGACCGTTTCAACAGGTTTGTCAACAGCACCGACTACAAGTTCGCCACGGTAGAAACCAAAGACGATGTAAATGTGCTCAGTGTTACAGGTCTAGGGCAGCACGAAGAAGGACTCCCTGGTCGAACTCGCCTCGGCCATCATCGACCCCTACTACGAAAAGATGAAGCAGGATGCCCAGAGAACAAGTCCCCTATCCTGGCATAGGGCCTGGATGTGGCAACTGGATGAACCTCACCTCAGGTTCGTGGCTAAGAGCGTGTACACATGCTACGAGATGCACAGGCGGATTGACATGAGGAAGTGCCTCGTTACCCAAAACGACAAGCCCGGATCAAGCCACAAGCAGAGAAAGGGTCACAAGAAGTAGGTGATGATCATATGATCGTTTATTCTAGTTAATCATGCATGTAATATATAGTTTAATTTATTGGTGTGTGGAAATGTCATGTGTGTAGTAGCCACCTATGTAATTATGCATGTAATAGTTTACTTTGGTGTGTGCAAATGCCACGGTTGTAGTAGCCACATATGTAAGTGGTTGTTTAATTTGGTTATGCAAGCATGTCCTTATAAGGGTGTATATATATACTGTTGTTTCATATGCAATCCCATCGCACAACACACTGTGTTATTATCGGTCTTCACACACATTTCCGAATACACACCTGTTTGCCGCATATCACACACATCTTGTTAAGTTGAACCGTTTCTATTCTCATGTTTCAACACAAACAGTTCATCCGAGTGAACCGCATGCCGTATATTGCACACACCTTGATCTGGCTGACCGTTTCTTTTGTGTTGCCTAATCACAAATGGTTCATCCGAGTAAACTGTATGCTGTATATCGCACATACCTCTATCTGGCTGGCTGTTTCTTTTGTTCCTCCTCATTGCAAACAGTTAATTGAACTGAATCGTATGCCCTACATTGCACAAGCAACTAAAATTTGAACCATGCTTGATGGCTCCGCCATCTCAAATGTTTTGCACCTTTTTTGATGGTTTTTTACACCACCGTTTGCGATTATAGCATCACACCCAGTTTCGTGGAAGGGTCTCTGATCATAGTGTCGCGTTAGCAGCATCCTGCATGAGTGTTGGATTGACTGTGTGTGATATACATACGAACAGAAATGTTTTTCTGGGATTCACCGTGTGGGATGTACATACCTACAGAAATGATTTTCTCGGATTACCGTGTGGGATGTACATACGTATGAAAATGATTGGGTTTGGATGCCTCGCCCGATCGCACACGGCCCCAGCCTGGGTCCCAGGAGGGCCTATCCCCGACGATTTCTGGGTCGTGTGGGAAGGACCCCCCTATCGCCCACACTCACTTGGCAATGGTTCCAACTATCATCGCGGAAAGTGATTAAAAACCGTTTGTATAGCACCAACGCGTACCAGTGGTCGTGCATCCCCATGCCTCTGCTAAGTCCGACCACCAATCACCACCGCACCCCACTCCTCTCCTCCTCACCTTATCTCTCATCTTTCTCGAGATATCATTTTTTTGATGAAATTCTCGAGATACCATTTTTGCGATGAAGTTCTCGAGATATCATTAGTTTTTACACATGGGATTACTCCTGCATGGGTCAACCACAACAGGTGTTTTGTAAAAAAATGCATCTTGATGTTCCATGCAATGCATGGGCATCTTGCTAGTTTGTATATAATTCCAAACACCACGTAGACATGTTCTCTGACAATTTTACAACCATGTTAGTATCATTGTAATTGGTCAGCTGGTGCAAGTTCTAGCCCCGGGTGTTTTAACCTTTTTTTATAAATGATATGTGGCGATTAGTAATCCCACATAACCGTCAGATTTCTATCTGACAGTGGCCTATTTTTGAGCCACAATATTTGACAAAACCGCCACCCTTACACATGTACTGTAACTACACCGCGGGCATTTGCGACTGCCATGTCTCGCAACGAACGTTTGCTGGAAATTGGAGTTAGCACTGATGGCGGTTCATAGTCCTCTAGTGCTAGTAGTGAAGGAAATATGCCCTAGAGGCAATAATAAAGTTGTTAGTTATATTTCCTTATATCATGATAAATGTTTATTATTCATGCTAGAATTGTATTAACGGGAAACTTGATACATGTGTGAATACATAGACAAAACACAATGTCCCTAGTAAGCCTCTACTAGACTAGCTCATTAATCAAAGATGGTTAAGTTTCCTGACCATAGACATGAGTTGTCATTTGATGAATGGGATCACATCATTAGGAGAATGATGTGATAGACAAGACCCATCCGTTAGCTTAGCATAATGATCGTTAAGTTTTATTGCTATTGCTTTCTTCATGACTTATACATATTCCTTTGACTATGAGATTATGCAACTCCCGAATACCAGAGGAATACCTTGTGTGCTATCAAACGTCACAGCGTAACTGGGTGATTATAAAGATGCTCTATAGGTATCTATGAAGGTGTTTGTTGGGTTGGCATAGATCGAGATTAGGATTCTTCACTCCGAGTATTAGAGAGGTATCTCTGGGCCCTCTGGGTAATGCACATCATGATAAGCCTTGCAAGCAACATGACTAATGAGTTAGTTGAGGGATGATGCATTACAAAACGAGTAAAGAGAATTGCCGGTAATGAGATTGAACTAGGTATGGAGATACCGACGATTGAATCTCGGGCAAGTAACATACCAATGACAAAGGGAATGACGCATGTTGTCATTACGGTTTGACCGATAATGATCTTCGTAGAATATGTGGGAAACAATATGAGTATCCAGGTTCCGCTGTTGGTTATTGACCGGAGAGGTGTGTCTCGATCATGTCTACATAGTTCTCGAACCCGTAGGGTCCACACGCTTAACGTTCTATGACGATTTGTATTATGAGTTATGTGATTAGGTGACTGAATGTTGTTCCGAGTCCCGGATGAGATCACAGACATGACGAGGAGTCTCGAAATGGTCGAGAGGTAAAGATTGATATATTGGATGATAGTATTCGGAAACCAGAAGTGTTTCAGAATGTATCGGGTACATATCAGAGTACCGGGGGGGGGGGGGTTACAGGAACCCCCCGGGTGATGATATGGGCCATATGTGCCATAAGAGGGAGGCACACCAGCCCACATTGGGGTGGCGCCCCCCCCCCCAAGGGAGGAGTCCGAATTGGAGAAGGGGAGGGGGCGGGCCCCCATTTCCTTCTCCCTTTCTCTCTCTTTCCCCTTTTCCCTCTCTGATAAAAGGAAAGGGGGGGGCTGAATCCTACTAGGAGTCCAAGTCGGACTCCTCCCACTTGGGGCGCGCCTAGGGCCGGCCTCCTGTCCTCTCCCTCCTTTATATACGGGGGTGGGGGCACCTCTAACACACATCAATTGTTCCAAGCCGTGTGCGGCGCCCCCCTCCACAGTTTACGCCTCCGGTCATATTCACGTAGTGCTTAGGCGAAGCCCTGCGGGGATCACTTCACCATCACCATCACCAGGCCGTCATGATGACGGAACTCTCGCTCGACACTTTGCTCGATCAAGACTTCAAGAGACGTCATCAAGCTGAACGTGTGCAGAACTCGGAGGTGCCGTACGTTCGGTGCTTGATCGATTGGATCAAGAAGACGTTCGACTACATCAACCGCGTTAAACTAACGCTTCCGCTTTCGGTCTACGAGGGTACATGGACACACTCCCCCCCTCTCGTTGCTATGCATCTCCTAGATAGATCTTGTGTGATCGTAGGATTTTTTTGAAATTGCATGCTATGTTACCCAACAGTGGCATCTGAGCCAGGTCTATGCATAGATGATATGCACGAGTAGAACACAAAGAGTTGTGAGCGATGATAGTCATACTGCTTACCACCAACATCTTATTATGATTTGGCGGTATTGTTGGATGAAGCGGCCCAGAGCAACCTTACATGACCACGTTTTTCGGGGGGATGAACCCCGGGCAAGCAACGGAACCCGGGTCTATTTCAAAAACAGCGGGGCCCGCATCACCTCGCAAACCGGCGTGCGCTAGGCCGGGTCGCTCGACCCGGCAAGGCGCGCAACCCGGCCAAGACCCTGGACTCGGCAAGGAGCGCAACCCGGCAAAGACCCTCGACTCGTCAAGGTATGTCAACCCGGCCGCAGCGGCTGACGCAAGGCAACTCAACCCGGCCGCAGCGGCTGGCGCAATGCAACTCAACCCGCCGCCGCCTTGGCTTCCCCAGTAAGCCAACCCACCCGTGGCGTCCACGGCAACCCAGCCACAGGTCAGCTCCCATCCCATCCAGGCCATATGATGGGTGAGACCTCAGTCACTGATGACCAAGACTACAGTGCCCCCGCCCATGCCCATGGTCAGCCAGAGCATGGCAACAGTGCCCCTTACCTACCTGCTGACCAGGGCTGGCACGGTAACAGTGTTCCCACCCTTACCGCTGACGAGAGCAAGCGAAGGCCTGACAGAGAACACTGTGCGCGACTTGACCCGGCCACGCCTTGATGATCGACAAGACGGCGCACAGTCCCCCTAGGCACGCGGGGCCCGCACCTAGGGGAACCCAGCGAACCACAAGCCCCCAAGCGGGACCCAGCCCGGCACCCCGGACACAGACAATATGGACCCACCAACTCGGCATATTACCATTGTAACCCTGGGTGGGTTGGTCTATGAAACCCCCAGGAGTCCACGCCAACAGAGAGAGGACACAAGATATTCAACAGAGACATACGAGACAGACGGCATGCAAAGCCACATGAGGTAGAGCAAGCAAGATAGGACTAGCCACCACATAGCGGCACCAAGGAGAAGGAGCAGCCGGAGCCTTGGCCAGCCTCCTTCCTCCTCCAAACAGCTCCAGGAGCAACATTGTACTATCAACCATCCAACTAAACTCGGCAGGACTAGGGGTGTTATCTCTCCGGAGAGCCCCAAACCTGGGTATGTCCGGTGTCCCACGCCCGCGCATAGCAACCTCGCCTCCGAAGCCCACCAGCACCCTCGAACCTCCTCCTCCCTTTAGCCATCCCTTGGCATCTGCCGTGCGCCCACCACGACAGTTGGCGCCCACCATGGGGCAGTTCGAGGAACTGGCCGGAAGCATGCTTCGGACGGGGCCCCTCTCCTACTCCGACGAGTTCGTCACTCTGGCGGACGACGTCAGCAGCGTGCTCGCCGCTTCTTTCACCGCGCTGTGCATCTCCGAAGCGCCTGCGGCCGACGAGTACCCCAGCGGGGTGCTCAGCTACTCCGACTCCCCACTTTCTCTCAGCGGTGGATTCACTGCCGGGGTGATGGACGCACATGTAGAGGTCTTCGTCACCGGCGATGGCGCCTCTTCCTCGTCGAGCAAGGCGAGAAGAGCTGCCAAAGCCACGGCCGCTACTGCTCAGACGGAGCCGACCGACCCGCTGCGCGCCGCGATGCAGAGCCTCCGCATCCCCATCGGCACCGACTTCGACGCCACCAATGTTGCTGAAGCCCGATCCCAGCTCGAGGACAGGCGCCAGCAAATGCTGGACCTGGCCGAGATGCTGGCCGCCACCAGACGCCGCCTGGAAGCTGCTCAGATGGAGAACGACGCCGCCCACGGATTCACGCCCACCGCAGCTGAGCCGAGCCGGGCCGCTGATACTCGCGCCCGGGGAGGAGCGATCGGCCGGCCCTTCGGCACCGGCCGGACCGTCTACGAGACCCCAGTCAAGGACATGCGCGCTACGGAGGCAGCCGCGGTCGGCCTCGACCAACTCGCGGGCGAGGAGCTCAGGGAGCACATCGGGCGGATGAGCGAGCTCCTCCACGCCACCAACACCCAGCAGGATCGCCTAAACCAGCTTGCCAAGCCGGCGGGGTGCGACTCCGCCCGCCTTGGCGGACCCGGCGAACTCCTGCACACGGCCTCTTCGCCGCCCGGCGAGGCGCACTCCGGCCAAGGCCGAACCCGGCGCAACCCGGCCGGCACCGCCGCCGTTGCTCTGGGCAACGAGCCCTCCCTAGAGACCCAGCGCGGACCCGGCCAGCTTGGCCGGCTTCCAGCTCCAGCCGACCCGGCCCCTCGGGGCCTGGCCGCCAGTCGACTCGGCCCGTGCACCATCGACGACACCGACGCGCGCCACTGCCTCGATCAGCTTGCACGCTCCGTGGAGGTGGAGGAGAGCGGCGCTATCAGGCCGGCCTGTTTCGGCCCACGCATCCGGGAGGAGCCCTTCCGCAAGGGATTCGTGCTTCCCCGCGACGCCCCCAAGTACAATGGGATTGTGAAGCCAGAAGACTGGCTCACCGACTACACCACGGCCATTGGCATCACCCATGTCAATCGTCATCTCGCCATGCGCCACGCACCGCTCATGCTCCAAGGATTGGCTCGCACATTGTTGAACAGCCTATCGATGGGCAGCATCAATGCATGGGTCGATTTCGAGAAAGCGTTTGTCCGCAACTTCATGGGGACATACAACCGACCCGGTCGCCCCAGTCAGCTCGCCATGTGCGTGCAGGGGCCGACGGAGACCGGCCGCGAATACCTCGCACGCTGGACCGAGCTCCAGAACAGCTGTGAGGGCGTCCATGAAGTCCAGGCGAATCCAATACTTCGTCAGCGTGTGCCGAGACGGCACCCTCCTCTAGCACAAGCTTCTACGCTCATGGTGACGACGGACAAGTACGCCAACGCCGACTACGCCATGAAGATCCAAGTGGCGCTGGACGAGGCCGGCAAGGCGAAGCCGGTCCCTCCGCAGAAGCCGGCCGGCGAAGGCAGCCGGCAGCAGCACCACTAGAACAACAAGCGCAAGGCCGAGCAGCCGGCGCAACGTCACGACAACCGGCTCGTCGCGGCAGCCGAGCCCGCGGCGGACCCGGCAACAAAGCGCCGGCAGACCGGCAAGATGGCGTGGCAACCCGCCATGAGCTTTGAAGAGATGCTCGATGCCCCATGCAAGCAACACAGTGGCGCAAGACCCTCCACGCACACGCTTCGACAGTGCGCCATCACCAAGCGCATCATGAGGGGCGACGTCCCACCTCCTCCGGCTCCGGCTCCGGGCGTGGGACAACCGCCTCCGCCTCCACCGCCGCCCCCCGCCGACGGCGCGATGCGGAACGACACCTACCCGGACCAGAATGCAGCCTACATCTTCTTCACCAGCCTCGGCGACGACAAGCATAGCGAGCGCCTCCTCCGACAGGAGGTGAACACCGTCGTCCCGGCCAAGACAGACTTCATGCATTGGTCGGAGCGCCCGATCACCTGGACCCGGGAGGATCAGCCGACAGTCATGCCGAGTCCGGGTGGATACGCCCTCGTCCTCAACCCTACAATCGTCGCGCGGTGCACCTGCAAGTTCTCCCGAGTCCTCATCGACGGCGGCAGCAGCATCAACATCCTCTACCGTGACACGATGACCAAGCTCGGCCTCAAGGCCGAAGACCTGGAGCCAACCCGGACCATCTTCCACGGCATCCTTTTTGGCGACAGCAACCACTTCCGACGCGAACCAATCTGGTTCGAGGTGGTGGACTTGTCCAGCGGGTACCACGCGCTGCTGGGCCGGCCCGTGCTCGCCAAGTTCATGGCGGTTCCCCACTACGCGTACCTGAAGATGAAGATGTTGGGTCCCAAGGGCCTCATTACTGTCACCGGTGACTACCACAAGTCTCTGGAGTGCGCCCGAGACGGCACCAAGCTGGCCGAGTCGCTGGTCATTGCCGAGGAGCGGCGCCAGCTCGATCGGATCGTCGTCCTGGCCGGCGAGGCCTCCTATGCATTGATCCCGACCCTGGACCAGGCCGATGAGGCCGCCTTCAAGCCCTCCAAGGAAACCAAGAAAGTGAAGCTGAACCCGGAAGACCCCAGTTGCAGTAAGTACGTTGTCGTAGGCGCCCGCCTCGACATCAAATAGGAAGGCGAGCTCGTCGACTTCCTCCATGAGAATCGGGATATCTTTGCATGGACCCCCAAAGACATGCCGGGTATCCCGAGGAAGTACGCCGAGCACAAACTCCACGTCCGCAAGGACGCCAAGCCTGTCCGTTAACCCCCCCGTCAATTTTTCGAAGAGAAGAGAAGAACCATTGGTGAAGAGGTCGCCAAGCTCTTGGCGGCCGGCTTCATAATGGAAGTGTTTCACCCTGAGTGGCTGGCCAATCCAGTCCCCGTCCTGAAGAAGAACAAGACCTGGCGCATGTGTATCAACTACACCAGCCTCAACAAGGCCTGTCCCAAGTATCCGTTCGCCCTCCCGCAGATCGACCAAGTCATCGACTCGACCACCGGGTATGAGTTGCTGTCCTTCCTGGACGCCTACTCCGGCTATCACCAGATCAAGATCGACCCGGCCGATGCCCTGAAGACGTCCTTCATCAAGCCCTTTGGAGCGTACTGCTACATCACCATGTCGTTCGGGTTGAAGAGCGCCGGCGCCACCTTCCAACGCTGCATGTAGAAGTGCCTGCTACCGCAACTCGGCAAGAACATCCACGTGTACGTGGACGATATCATGGTGAAGACTAAGCAGCACCTCACGCTCCTCGATGATCTGAAGGAAACATTCGCCAACCTCCGTGAATACAAGGTCAAGCTCAACCCGGAAAAGTGCGTCTTAGGCGTCCCAGCCGGAAAGCTGCTCGGTTTCTTCGTCTCAGAACGCGGCATCGAGGCGAACCCGGAGAAGATCAAGGCCATCGAGCGCATGCGCAAACCAATCCGGCTGCGCAATGTCCAGAAGTTCATAGGCTGCCTAGCCTCGGTCAGCCGGTTTCTAAGCCGGCTGGGTGAGAAGGCACTGCCCCTGTACCAGGTAATGAAGAAAACAAGCCCGTTCGAATGGAACGGCAAGGCGGACGAAGCTTTCCAAGACCTCAAGCGCATGCTCTCCACCGCTCCCGTCCTGGCCGCACCAACCGACAAGGAGCCGCTGTTGCTCTACATAGCTGCGAACTCGCGGGCGGTCAGCACGGTGCTGGTGGTCGAGCGACCGGAGAAGGGCAAGATCCAGGCCGTCTAGCGTCCAGTCTACTACCTGAGCGAAGTGCTCTCCACCTCCAAGCAGAACTACCCGCACTACCAGAAGATGTGTTACAGCGTGTACCTCACCGCCAAGAAGATGAAGCAGTAATTTCAAGAACATGTCATCACCGTCGTCAGCACGGTGCCTATTGGAGAAATCGTCGGGTGCCGGGACGCCTCCGGCCGGGTCGCCAAGTGGGCGATCTAGCTAGCCGGCCACACCATCCTCTACTAGCCCCGCACCATGATCCAGTCTCAGGCCCTGGCCGATTTCCTCGTCGACTGGACCGAGACCCAGTACCTGCCGCCGCCTCCCGACTCTACGCACTGGCGCATGCACTTCGACGGGTCCAAGATGCGACTCGGCTTAGGGGCCGGAATCATACTGTCATCCCCGAAGGGTGACCGACTCCGCTACGCACTCCAGATCCACTTCGCTGCCTCCAACAACGTCGCCGAATACGAAGCCCTTGTGCACGGCCTCCGGCTTGCCAAGGAACTCGGCATCCGGCGCATCCTGTGCTACGGCGACTCGGACTTGGTGGTACAGCAGTGCTCCGGTGAGTGGGACGGCCGCGACTCCAACATGGCAAGCTATCGCTTCCTCATCCAGAAGCTGTCTGGATCCTTCGATGGCTACGAGTTCCTCCACGTCCCGCGCGCGGAGAATGAGGCAGCCGACACGCTCGCCAAGATCGCCTCGTCACGTCAAGCAATCCCGTCCGGCGTCTCCCTTGAGCACCTGCCCAAGCCGTCCTTCAAGCTGTCGCCGGACTCCGAGTCCATCCACGTCCCAGAAGACCCGGCCGCGCCGCAAGCCGGCCCGGGGACTGCTCAACCCAGCCCGGGGGCTGCTCTGCTCAACCCGGCCACCATCACCCCAGACCCGGCCGTCGCCGCCACCAACCCGGGGGCTGCTCAACCCGACCCAGGAGCCGCCGACTCGGAACCCACCCAGGTGGCCGTCTTCACCACCATCATGGCACCATCTTGGGCCCTGCCGATATCAGAATGGCTGGAGAACGGGGTTCTCCCCATAGACGAGATCGAGGCTCGGCAAGTTCAGCGCCGGGCATCCGCCTACACCATCATCAACAACGAGCTCGTCAAGCGCAGCTCTACCGACGTGTTCCAGCGCTGCGTCGAGCAGGACCGCGGCATCGACATCCTCCTCGACATTCACCAGGGCGAGTGCGGGCACCACGCCGCATATCGGTCCATCGTGGCCAAGGCGTTCCGCCACGGCTTCTACTGGCCAACGGCCCTCGAAGACGCCGAGTCGCTCGTCCTCAAGTGCGAAGGATGCCAGCACTTCAGCAAATGCAGCCACCAGCCGGCGTCAGCACTCCGCACCATACCGATCACCTGGCCCTCCGTGGTCTGGGGACTCGACATGGTGGGACCCTTCAAAACCGCTCGAGGCGGCATGACGCACCTGCTGGTGGCAGTGGACAAGTTCACCAAATGGATCGAGGCAAGACCAATCAAGAAACTGGACGGGCCAACAACCGTTCGGTTCATCAAGGACATAGCGGTGCGCTACGGCATGCCGAACAACATCATCACCGACAACGGCACCAACTTTGCCAAGGGCGCGCTCAAGCAATACTGCTTCGTCTTCGGCATCCGCCTCGACCTGGCCTCCGTGGTACATCCGCAGTCCAACGGGTAGGTCGAGCGGGCCAACGGACTCATCCTGTCCGGCATCAAGCCGCGACTCGTCAAGCCACTTATTCGCTCACCCGGAAGTTGGCTCGACGAGTCGCCCGCGGTTCTCTGGAGTCTGTGCACGACACCAAACCAGTCGACCGGGTTCACCCCTTTCTTCGTCGTCTACGGATCAGAAGCCATCATCCCGACCGATGTCGAGTTCGACTCGCCGTGCGTCACGATGTACACTGAAGAAGAGGCAAGAGAAGCACGCGAAGACGGTGTCGACCTGCTCGAAGAGGCGCGCCTTCTGGCACTTAGCCGCTTGGCTATCTACCAGCAAGGCTTGAGGCACTACCAAAGCAAGAAGATCAATCCTCTCGCATTCCGCGAAGGCGACCTCGTCCTCTGACTCTTCCAAGAGAAGGCATGCCAGCACAAGCTGTCCTCTCCATGGGAAGGCCCGTTAATCGTGAGCAGGGCTTTGCACGACCGCAATGCCTACTACCTCATCAGCGCACGCAAATCGAAGAAGCGCAAGAGGGACACCGCCGGCAAAGAAACGACCCGGCCGTGGAATGCGGAACTCCTCCGTCCGTTTTACAGTTAGCCGAACGAATGTATGTATCAACGCCTTTTGTAAGCATATGAAACTATGGGGTCCCCGAAAGAGACTCGGGGGCCGCCTTTTGCCGACGAATTTATTGCGTCCATATTTCAGACCACCTTACTACCAAACCCGGCCGCCGGCTCGACAAGCTCAACCCGGGGGCTCGGGGGCTGGCCGGCTTGATCATCACCCCGCCGCTTCACTTAGTGATTCCTGATAAGTTAGGATGCCGCGCCTCCCCCCCCCATTTCGCCCTAAAACCGCAGATCCAGCTCTGGCTGACGGCGGGCAAGCACAACAGGCTAAAGCTCCCCTACGATTCGTACACTAAGTCAAAGCCGCCGGGTCGACCAACCTGGCTCGATGCTCGTCAACTAAGTTAGCCGCATGACCGGCTGCTCACCAACCGGCCAAGCCGGATTGCCGCCAGCCGGCCCAGTGGGTGTTCCGCTCGCGCTCAACTTTTTAAGGACCCAACTCTTGCAGCCGCCTCTCGAAGAGCCGAACCCCTTGTCATGGACCAGAGCCTCGAACGTCTGACTCACGGGGTGGGGGGGAGCTTTAGGGAGGAGCAACACATGAAATAAGTTCAAAAAAAGCAGAAGGCAAAAAGCAAATAAACACTCACAACATTTACACATAAATGTTTCAAGCAAAGGCCAACGTCCCGAGTTCATTACACCCTGAAAACTCCCAGTGGGTGGGTGGACCTGCTACTTAACAGAATTTCCTACAAAAGATTCTCAAGCATTCCCAGCGTTGCGCCGCGACGTAAACGGCTCCGCCCGGCCGGCCTCGGGGTCCAGCGAAGAACCAGTGTCCTCTTCGACCTCCGCGTCGTTGTAGATGCCCGTCTCCTCCAAGCTGCCCTCCGGGTCGGGAAGAAGCAAGCCGTAGTCATCGCCAGCCATGACCGTGCCATCTTCCGTCCGTTCCGGATGGAACTCGTCGTGGAAGGCGAACTTGGCGATGTAGCTAGCCCGGGAGGCGATCCGGCCGGCTTGCTCCTGCAGCAACTGCTTTGAGCCAAAGCGCTGACCCATCAGCGCATCTAGGTGAAGATCTAGATGACAAGACAGCGCGATTCGGAGCGCCATCTCAGCACATGCCCGGGCGGCAGAAACGCGCCAGTCGCTAAGGCGATCCGGGCCCATCTCCAACCAGCCCGCCAGACACGAGAAGCTGCGCAGATGGACGGAACCTGGCCACAAGGCCGCCGTCAGCATGGTACCAGCTCAGGACAGCCGCTCCATCTGCGTTCCCAAGGCCCGCAGCCGGGCCTCAGCAGCGGCAACAATCTCTGGGAAGGTCCAAGCCGTCAGTGGATCCGCCTCGGACCCGACAACGCCGGTTGGGTCGCGCTGATAGCGGACGGCTTCCTCCGCCAACCGCTGCGTCTCTGGAAAGGCCCTTGCAGCCAAAGACGAAGCAAGTAAGAAGAGCAACAAGGAAGAAAGGGCCGGGTCCCGTCCCAACAAACAACAAAGAAGCAGCACTTACTAGAGAAGGACTCTTCCAGGTGCTGTCCCTCGAGCAACGTACCACGTTGCTCCCGCTCCAAGACAAGGTCCCGCTCCCCGAGCGACCTCTCCAGGTCGGCCGCCTTAGCAAGGGCCGCCTTCAGCTCGGCGTCCTTGTCTTCGGTTGCCTTCTCGGCTGCCTCATGATGGCGAGCCTCTGCCTGGCGGGCCTCATCCGCCGCGGTGGCTTGCTCCCGTAGACGCTCCACCTCGGCCTGGAGCCGGCCTTTGTCGTCGACTAGCTGGCCGCGCTGCTGGTCCGCCTCGACCAGGGCCTGCTGCACCTCCACCGCCTTGGCGGCCTCCTCCTTAAGAAGCTCCACCTCGGCCTCCAGGCGGCTCTTGTGACCCGCCAGCTGCTCGTGTAGCCTGCTGGCCTCGTCCAGAGACCGCCGGGCCGCGGCCGCCTCCGCCCTTGCCTGCGCCGCCTCGACGCCGAGACGGCCAGAATCAGCAACGAGCCGGTCATAGTGATGACTGGCCTGGAACAGCCAAGTCCACCAAGACAACACCTTTGGTACAAAGAAGAAGAACTCAGCAGGAAGAAAAAATAAGACAAGGCCTAAAATTTGGCCCAACTGTTACACAGTTGGCCCGAATCTCGGGGCTACACCCAGTTGGCCCGAATCTCGGGGCTACACCCAGTTGGCCCGAACCTCGGGGCTACACCCAGCTAAGTACCTGCTGCGGCGCGAAGCTCCTCCTCCTTGTCAGCAAGCTGCTCCTTGAGCTCCCGATGCTTGCCCAGGAGCCGGTTGTAGGCGGCAACCCGGAAGGCGTCAAGATGCTGAAAAGAAGACCAAAGTCAACACAAGGCCCAAGATTCGACCCAACTGTTACACAGTTGGCCCGAATCTTGGGGGCTACACCTAGTGGGTGCGCTGGCGCGCCCCCACAGAGATAAAATCACAAGAAAACAAGAAGAAGAAGGACTTACCAGGACGGTGCGTTCCAGGTCGCGCGTCCGCTCCGTCTCGGCCTGGGCTAAGGCCTCGAGGCGCTCCGTCCGGCCTCGCAGACGGCGGCTGACGGCATCCAGCGCCGCCTCCTCCTGGGTCTGGGGCCCGAAGATGGCCGCGCCCCCGCTCCGCATGGGCTGCGGCACGGCAGCTCGGCGCCTGCTCTGCCGGGGCACCAAGGCTTGCCCCCTGCTGGCCGCTTGCGACGCGGCCAACACCTCCTCTGACGCCCCATCTGGCGCCGACGGCGATCCGGACACCGGGGCGCCTTGCGTCGCCACATTAGGCACCGCCGCCTACGGTGCCTCCTCCATAGCCAACGGTGCCTCCGGCGCCGCCGCCTGCGGCGCCCCCTCCGGGACACCGCCTCCACCACCATCAGCCCCTGCGCGCTCGACAATGGCGGCTCGCGGCGGGGTAGAGCCCCCCACCTCCATGACCTCCTGGTCGAGGAGCACCACCTCGGGCCGGCCCCCACGGCCGTGCTCCCTCACCGACGACGGTTAAAAAACCATCGCCTCCACCACCATGCCCTCCGGCATCTCGCGCCAGGCTGGCTCCGCGCCGCCTCGTGCGGGTGTGGCTAGGAACGAGACGTGAGTAAGTCGTCCTACGTGCACCTCTTCTTTAGGTGCAGGTACATACGTGGGTGGGTGTGAGTGAGATGGTTTGTGCGAAACTGAGGCAATGTGTCGATGATATCTCAAACAAAAAACATAACATATGCAATGTGTGTGAAATAGAGTCATGGATATATCATATATAGAGGGAGCGATCCACGAGAAGAGAGTGGAGGGATCGTCGGCGTGAGATATCGATAGAATCGAAAACAGGGATGAAGAGTGTGGCTGCGTGATCGATAAAGAGTGCCATCGAATTTGTGCTTGGCCATGTCAAAGATACAGGGTGGCTGGCCTACTTGAATTTGAGAGGGCAGAGGTGTAGTTTTTCTCTGTGGTATGGATACCTACCTACAACGTTCGACTATCGGTGTGTGTGTGGGGGGGGGGGGAGGGGGCAGAGACCTAACTATAGAGAGGTAGACTGACTAGTATATGTGTGGAGAAGAAGAGAGACCTAGCTATGTATAGCGGGAGATCGATCGACATCCATGGATATGTGTAGCTGAGGAATAAGGTTGGGAGAAAGACAAAGGTAGATTGTCGGAGGATTGGTGGTGGAGTGGCATCCCACAAATGGTGGGAGAGGCCTGCTAGACAACCAGATGGTACAAGTGCAATATCAATAAGAGAGGGCCAGGGATGTTTGTCTGTCAATGCACGTGCGTGTGAGAGACGGGGTCGGGAGGTATGCAAGGATGATGAGGGGAGACGATATGGTTGTGGTAAGCATACATAACTACATAGGAAGATCAACAGTCATGTATCCGAGAAAGGGAGAGACATAACTAGTGAGGTAAGTCTATCAGTGCGTGGGGAAACAAATTATAGTCGACCTGGCTATATGTAGGGAGATCGGTACGTATACATGCATGCATGTGTTGGAAGCAAATAAGGTCCGGAGAGACAGACAGGGGGAGAGGGTGCGGCTAGGAGGTGGTGCGAGAGGCCTACCATGTCAAGGGGGAGGAGAGTACGAGTATGAGATCAATGAAAAGAGGGGCGGGAGTGTGCACCTGCGTGGAACCGTATTAGACATAGGGGGCATGGACGGTGAGAAGAGAAGAGGGGAAGTATGTGTTTGTGGTAGGCACACTTGGCTAGAGAGTTATATCGACCGATGTGTGCTGGAAAGAAGGAGCCGGGGGGCCTACACACAACGCGGGAGAACGGCCTAATTAAAGAGAAATAACGAACATGCGCGATGGAGGGGACGTTGAGGGAGGGTGAGAGGGGGAGGGCGTGTGCATGCATGATAGAAAATTAGCGCTAGCTAGCTACAAAGAGAAGAGGATCGTGAAGGTGTTAAAGACGAACATAGATCATAATTCATTATAAAAAAGTGGATACAAATACTTGAAGACATCATAATGTAGAACATTGATTATAATTTGGGCTAATGTGTGGCTTTTGCAGCTCAGGGCTAAATACTTGTCATAATGTAGGGGGCGGGGCACTATACTTTGTGTGATAATCACGGTGTACGTATGGAACATGGTTTAGATTATGAATATATAGTTAGTACATCAAATGTACTATTATGTGGAATCAACATCAACTGTATTCAAAAGATTGAATTCGAGTTCATATAGTACCGCGCCTTGTTATATCCCAAAAATTCTGATATCATGCTCCCAAAACTGGCGCCTTCACAACCGGCGCCTTGCTATCCCGAAACTACAACGCGCGCGAAAACTCCCTCCAGCTGCCAAATCCCGACATGCGAAATCCCCCTTTTAACCCTGAGCCGAAAGGGCCGCTAGTTCAAATTGGTGGGGGTACTTTTGTAACACACCCTACATTTTGGACAAGCGCGTCCCTAAGTCATGGTTCCGCCCTCCCATCGCCTCCTTTTTGCCATTTGAAATCCCAGGCCGCCATAACCTCTCTGCTCAAGCCGCGAAAGCCCACCCTCCTCCATCCGCCACCTCACCTCTGCCCAGCCACAGCCTCTTCCCGACAACATCGTCCACCGCAACAGCTCGACGTCCCTCATCCACCTCCCTGGATGAGGATCTGTCATCCATCTTGTCGTCCCATCGGTTCAGCCACCCCGTCCTCCACCTCCAAGGAGCTTCTCCGATGATCGCCTCGTCTATCGCAGCTGCTCCATCCCCATAGCACCGCCTTAACCTGCTTCACCAAAACTGCACCATCCTCACCGACTCCTCGGACGAAGCCGAGGCCTACTCAGCGTGACCAAAGAGGTTGTACACTCATCGCATCGCACCTTCTCCTTAAATCGACCTCCCGGTGCCGACGGTGCTCCATCTCGCACCCCCATGGAGCGGCTACCTCAAAACCGGCGCCGTGGGCGACATCTCCATGGCAGCTCTCCCCCAATGCGAGGCCCCTTCGGCGGCGGCGTCCATACCAGCCGGATCTGCTGTTGCTACTCCGTCTCCCGCTCACTCGCTCATGCTGTTGTTGCTGCTCTGGCTCTCGCTCGCTCGCTCGCCCAGCTCCTGCTGCTCCGGCTCTCGCACGCTCGCTCGCCCAGCTGCTACTGCTCCGGCTCTCGCTCGCTCGCTCACACTGCTGTTGCTGCTATCGCCCTCGCTCGTGCTGCTGCTCTGCTCTGATTTAGCTACACTTCAGTCAACTGAATTGACTTCTAGGTCAGACGATTTTCAGGGGGTGGGGAGGCTCGCCGGAGTTAAGGAAGAACCACCCGCGGCATGGAGGGGGCTCGCCGGAGAGGTACCCCACTATCTAACTTAGGATTCTGGGTGGTGGCAGAGCTCGCCAGTGCTGGGGGCGCAGTGGTGGGGCGGTGGCGTGGGAATCACCGGAGAAAAAGCTTGGCACAGGGGGGGGGGCTAGAGGGCTGGCCGGGGCGACGACGGACCGGCGGTGAGGTGTTGTTTCGGGGCAGCGAGGCAGCGCGGGGTTCGGTCGGTGGTGGCTGGCGGCTCAGGGGGGTGCATGTTGAAGATGAACTGCAGGCCCTCCCTAAACTATCCCATGTGATGTGCCTCTCTACTACCATTGCGTTCAGTTTCAACAGTAACATTCAGATTCCACAGTAAATTTCAGCTTCAACAGTTAAGTTCAGAGTTAACAGTTTTTACCTCATCTGTTGTAGCCAGGTGGTTTTGGGTGATGTAAATTTTACATCTATCACTTTTTGGTAATGCATTTTACATCATCTATTGGAGATGCTATTAGAATCCCACTTGAGATTAACGATGGCAATCCCTCCCCCCCTCTCCAGATTGTACTCCAAGGAATATATCTATTCTGAGGCGGATTCAGACGCAACTGACCACTCCTATTTACCCCCAAGGTGTTTGCTCTAAGTTGGCATGATGATGTTAGTCATATCATGCATATGTTGCCTTGCAGTGCCTACTTTAGACATCATATATGTCATCTGCTTAGTTTAGACATGTTCTGTAATGCCACCTGTTTAGTTTCAATATCATATATGGGAATTATGTAGTCTCATGTCTTTTAGCCAGCCATAATATATGTGAAATGTGCAATGCCATCCTGTTTAACCAGGCATCATATATTTGAATGATATCTAACCCATCCTTTTCTTCACTAAATTTCCATTTCTCGACTATGTTTGTACATTAAACTACTCTTCCTGTGAATCAGCCATTTGAGTGGGTGATGGAAAAATCTGGAGTGAAAACAAGGCCTTCAAGGCAGACAGTACTACCTGTGAAAGCAGATCTCTTGCTGGGTCCCGATAGCTCCTCAGAGATGGATTCAGAGACAGATGACCGGTCCTATTCCCCCACCGAGGTGTATGCTCTAACTTGGCATGGTTCTACTGCTCATATCATGCATATGGTGTCTTGCATTGCATAGTTTAGACATCATATACACAATATTCAACACCATGTTCTTAGTTCAAACATCATATATGCGAATGCCCTCCGCTTAGCATATAAATCACATATGTGAATTAAATCATCCGATCCTGGTTACTTAGATAACATGTATGTGAATTATGTCATGCGATCTTGTTTAGTTAGTCATCATATCTTTGAATTATGTTATGCTATGCAATCCAGTTTATATAGACATCATATATGTGAAATTATGTCATGCTATCCGTTTTAATTAAACAATATAAATGTCAACTATTTAATACCCTCTTTTTTCCACACTATCTATTACATCTGTCTCCCATACAATGTCTTTACATTCAACTATGTTTCCTGTTTATCAGCCATTTGAACTGGAGCGGGTGATGGCAGTATCTAGCGGAGTAAAAATACGGTCTTCAAATAAAACAGTGCTACCTCTTGGTGGTGATAGCACCCCGGTTGTACATGCACGAGAACTAGCCCTACCACACATAACCCAGACTCTCGCAGATTTTACCCCGACTGCGAGGACAGAGAACCAACTTCACCCAATCTAACCCCAACCCCAGCAGATAGTAACCCAGTTCCTGTTGACATATCACCATCTCCAACACAGAGCTCCCAAACAAGAGCAGTTAGTAAGGTAGCTCCAGTGCCCAAAGCGCCAGTACTACCACAACGAACCCCAACTCCACTAGTAAGTACACCTATTCATGTGGAGGAAGCACAACCAGCCATTGATAGTTTAGCATCTATCACATTTAATGTTGTTAAATCCTATGCGCGTATCTTTTCATGGAAATATTATACTGAAGATGAAGGAAAATGCCAGTTGCAAGTGTTTTTCCAGGAGTTATGTGTAAGTAATCTTATTCATGGCAATTACTTTGCTTTGCCCCATACATTCTACCTCCATGATGGTTATAATACATCAATTTTTCCCATTTTTCTCTATAGAGAAGGACCGATTTGGAAACTCAGGATGAGGTAACCTGTGCTAATACCTCTGCTATCTTCAAGAATGCTTGGTGGCGGTATCGGAATTACCTGAAGAAAACGTACTTCACTAGCAAAGAAACTCATCAAATTCCCTTACGTTCTCCTGAGACATATTTACTGGACGATGACTGGGAATGCCTTGTTCTTTACTGGTACCGAACCAAGAATGTGGTAAGGTCCATGAGATTATTGTACTCTGTTCATGTAGAACAAGTGCTTAAATCTTAAGGACAACTGTTCTCATTTAAGATTCCATTGCTATCGTGCATACTTCTTTGCTCTTGTATCACTGTATTTACTCATACAAACTTATTTTTAGATTGAACGATCCAATGGAAACTCCAATGGCACAACAGGTATGTTTACGCATGTTTCTTTAACAGGTTTGCTCTTATAAATAGCTCTGTTCATTTCAGTTTCAATTGTGTATACAGTTGACTTCACATATCATGCACATTAGCATCATAACAGGGCCGAGAGTGTTGTTGTACATGTAGACCTGTGGCACCGATCTGAAATCTTGTTGTGCCATTTAGTTTCCATGCTTTGTATTCTTTCAGTGCTTCTTTCACTTGAACTGATATGATTTGAACCGTGTCTCTATTTTGATTTGGCAAGACAATGCAGTGACCATAGGACATAGATATATGTTTGTTTGATGCTTTTATAATGTACTACTTTGCAATAGAAGACTTGGTAGTTTAATCTTGTCCACCTTACTAATGAACTGGTTCACCGAAATTAGTTTCATATACTAGTACAGGCTAAACCTGTTATGTGTCTGCTTATTTCTTCTTTTAGAATGCTGACAGAATATTGGGGAAGAGTGCCTTATTAAGCAATGATAAAGGAAGTAATGCAGATAAGGTTTAGGATCGTGAGACATCCTTGTTGGTCTCCAACAAAGCTGATAAAACAACTAAGGAAAATTATCTTGAAGACAATGAGGCAACCCCAAAGTCTTGTCTTGGTTTAGTGTTCGAGTTACTGGCCACTACCTCTTGCACAAGCTATTCAAACTCACTGTATGAATCAGTTCGGTTTCTTGAGTCTCAACTACAAGCTGAAAGACATCGATCAGCTGTGCTGTGACAAGAAGCGGAAGGACTGCGGAAGTCCCTGGAGCATTCAAACACATACTTTCTGGTGCAACAACAAGCGTTGGAGGATTTTAGCGCCAAACAGGACAATGTTAATAAGCTTGCTAAGCTTATTGCTAGCATGGTGGATACCCAGGATAACGTTTCTTGAGCTCTTCTGAAGTTGTTTCAGTTATGGACTTGTTTTTCTACCACGTTTATTTGCACTGGTGGCCAATTTTGACGGCCAGTGTATGTAATATGCTGCTTTGTTCCCTATATTTGCACTGGTGGCGAACTTTGATGCCCAGTGGATGTAATATGTGTAATAGCTGTAATAGGCTAGCGTTAGTTGCTTGCTTATTTATTTCCTTATTGTCATGTTCAGTTGTTTGCTTGTAGTCACTACAGTTCTTTTTCCGCATTTTTTAGTGGCCACAATAACCTATTTTTGGTAACTAGGCCACAATAATCATGGCAACACACGGACTGTTGTAACCATGGGCCTCATGCGAGCCATAGGATCCATGGGCCTTCAACGGGCCGTACGATCCATGGGTCTTCTACGGGTCATAGGATCCATGGACTTTCTATAAGCCGTATGATCCATGGGCCTTCTATAGGCCGTAGGATCCATTGATCTTCTATGGGCCGTAGGATCCATGGGCCTTCTACGGGGTGTATATTCATTTTGCCAAACACGGGTCGTACTATTCGTGGACCATAACGGGCCGTCAATACGCCGTATTTGACAATGCTATGAAAATAGCCCAACAGGTTAACGGGCCACAAATGGGCCGAATGTAACCATGGGCTGTATTTCGCCCACAAACGAAACAGGCCAGTAACGGACCGTATCTAACCGAATTCTAGAAATGAGCCCAAGAATAAATGGGCCCTTAGAAGGCCGAAAGTTAACATGGGCTGGAAACGCCCTATGGAATTATGCGCCGTTAATGGGTATAAAGCGGTACACTGTTCATTGCGGGCCAGATTCACCACCGGCCTTTAATGGGCCAAGAGTTACAAATGGCCTCATATGGGCCGAAAGACATCACGGGGCATACATGGGCCAGAAGTTACAATGGGATGGAATCATATTGGACGGCCCAGATGATGCTACTGGGCTTAATTTCGGTAGGCCATAATGGGCCGTGAGTTAGCGGGCCGTAAATGGGCTATATACGAACATGTCGTTAACAGGCTTTCCGTGGGCCGGCCTGTTACCATTTGACCAAGTCAAACGGGCTGACTTTTCACCGGAATGGGCCTTTGTTGGGCCATGCCACGCGTTGACGTATCATAGGCGCCTCCTGTCCAATGAATGGATGGTATCTGTCCAAACGGTGAGCCAACACATGTTTCCTCCGGCCAATGAGAATTTTACACGTGGAAAATCCTCATTGGTTCGGGCAATTAGCGGGTTATCGGATCCAAAACTGGATCCGATAGCTTAACGGTGTCCCATTACGGCGGATGCCACGTGTTGGTCACCCTTGACGAAAGCACTTCTATGACGCGCGATTTATCGTCATGGAAGTGGACACTTCCGTGATGATAATTTTGGTAATGTCATGGAACACTTCTACGATAGCACAAGTATGACTATCTTTATTCTGTCATAAAATTGTCATGGATGTACATGCATGACAGAAAACGTGACCTATTGTGACAAACACGTTCACGGAAGTGTATTTTTTTGTAGTGCTGCTGTTGCTGCAAGTTCAATGACGCCCGCCAGCTCAAACGCCCACTGCCGCTCCAGACGATCCCTCTCGAAGCGGCCGGACTGCTCGTAGATCTCCTGATTCCTCGCCTCAGCGTCGGTGTGTGCTGCGGCCACGGCTGCGGTAAGGCTCTTTGCCTGCTTGACGAGGCGCTCCATCTCCTCCCGCAGGAACTCGATGTAGCGCGCAAGGTCGCTGACGCACGTGTGGGCCTCCACCTCTATCTCCCACCTTTGGGCCACGGCGGTGGAGCTGGTGATAATCCCGGTGGTCGACGGTGTGCTGGCGGCCACGGCGGCTAGGGCCACCACCTCCCGCCTTCAGGCCATGGTGGCGGAGCGGGTGATGGCCACAATGGCCAGCTGTGGGGTGGCGGCCACGACAGCCACCTCCCTCCTTCGGGCCGCGATGGCGGAGCGGGATATGGCCCTGGCTTTCGACGGTGGTGTGGCAGCAACGGCGGCCGACAACAGCTGCCGACGGGCAGCGGCGGCGGAGTGTGTGGAGGGTGTTCCGCGCACACCCAACAGGGACACCATGCACACTACACTATGCCGGGGACTGTGGCGCCGCCGCGGTGTAGCCTCCTAACTGGAGCTGTCCTCTGATGACGGCGGAGTGGCTGAGCAACGATGACAGACAGGTGCCATTGGTGATTGTGGGAGAAGCAGGCGAGATAAGCTACAGGGAGGGAGGGGGAAAATGCGACGCAAGACTCGCCGGTCATGAGGGTTTTTATAGCAGGCCTGTAAGCTTTGGGATTTGGGGGGATTTCACCGTGTCGAGCGGGAAGCTTGCGCGGGAACCTGCGAGGTTGCGCGGGAATGGGCTCACCGATGATTCATTAGCGCCACCATTTGGCCAGAAGAACGCCCCCGCGCGCTGCGCAAGCTTGCGCTGTAAGCTGTCTGCGGCAGCGGGGTCACAAGACGTGCGAGAGGAGGACAAAAGGACACGTACACATATGGTTAATAAAAAAATGTTTGCGATTTAATTACCTACTATACCCCCGTCTTGGTTTATAAGTAGGATTTAACTAATAAAATATGAATGCATGTCGCCAAAGATTATATCGTTGGAGTCGTATTTGAACATGGTTTCCAGCTATATAATTTTTGTAACATGCGTTAACCCTTTTTTGTTAAATTTAAGGTTATATACCAGCAAGCGTTTGCCTGCAACACACATGGCTTATTCCATCACAAATAGCTCGGATGGATCAACTGTATGCCACATATCGCACACGCAGCTCTAATCTGATTCGTGCTTGATGTCTCCAACATCGCTCGCACAGTTCGTCTTATTTGCCACGAAACACTATGCCGGCCTCTGCTCGTGTCCCTTGGCAAGCTCTGCTCGCCGTTAGGCGTCGCGTCATGCTCTGTCGCATCCGTTGGCGCGCTCTGCTCGCGTCCGTCGGCGCGCTCGGCTTGTCGACAGCTTTTCCTTGCACGTTCAACTGCTATATGCATATATATATGGTTGCTCGCTGTTGAGGCGACTGCGGAGCGCTTTGCTCGTGTCCCTTCATGTGCGCTCTGCCAGTGGTTGGGCGTGCGCACGATCACGTCGGGGCCCCATAAGCATGTGGTTGCGCCGCGCGCGTTTCCACGCGATGCAGCTACATGCGGCATGGAGTTACGCGCTGCAAATTAGAACTGCCATCAGGGCCTGCCGATATTCCTAGCCGTCCGACTTCCCCTTTAATTCCCGCGACCATTATAACCTTAGTCTCTTCGACCTTTCGATTGCACCCCACAACACAACGAGTACACCCATGAGAACAAATAGAGAGGGGATGTCCAGCGGTGCTCCAATGGAGTTCGGTGAGCACAGAGTGGAGACCCACTTGAGGGAGACGGATCACTCAGTGGTGTACACCATTGACCCAGCCGTGGTGGACGAGTACATCAACAGCGTTGAGCAGTTGCTTGCTCGAGACAAGTACAAGGTGGTCGGCATCGACGTCCAGTACACCGCCAGTCGTCCCGGTATAGATTAGAAGGTTGTCGTCGCCCAGTTGTGCATGCGCCAGCATGTCCTCATCTACTACTACTGCATGTCCACAGAGCCTTGTGATCGTTTCAACAGGTTTGTCAACAGCACCGACTACAAGTTCGCCACGGTGGAAACCAAAGACGATGTAAATGTGCTCAGTGTTAGAGGTCTAGGGCAGCACGAAGAAGGACTCCCTGGTCGAACTCGCCTCGGCCATCATCGACCCCTACTACGAAAAGATGAAGCAGGATGCCCAGAGAACAAGTCCCCTATCCTGGCATAGGGCCTGGATGCGGCAACTGGATGAACCTCACCTCAGGTTCGTGGCTAAGAGCGTGTACACATGCTACGAGATGCACAGGCGGATTGACATGAGGAAGTGCCTCGTTACCCAAAACGACAAGCCCGGATCGAGCCACAAGCAGAGAAAGTGTCACAAGAAGTAGATGATGATCATATGATCGTTTATTCTAGTTAATCATGCATGTAATATATAGTTTAATTTATTGGTGTGTGGAAATGTCATGTGTGTAGTAGCCACCTATGTAATTATGCATGTAATAGTTTACTTTGGTGTGTGCAAATGCCATGGTTGTAGTAGCCGCATATTTAAGTGGATGTTTAATTTGGTTATGCAAGCATGTCCTTATAAGTGTGTGTATATATATTGTTGCTCCGTATGGAATCCCATCGCACAACACACACGTCTTATTAGCAGCAACCGTTTGTGTTATTATTGGTCTTCACACACATTTCTGATTACAAACCTGTTTGCCAAGTATCACACACATCATGTTAAGTTGAACCATTTCTGTTATCATGTTTCAACGCAAACAGTTCATCTGAGTGAACCGCATGCCGTATATCGCACACACCATGATCTGGCTGACCGTTTCTTTTGTGTTGCCTAATCACAAACAGTTCATCCGAGTAAACCGTATGTTGTATATCGCACACACCTCCATCTGGCTGCCCGTTTCTTTTGTTCCTCCTCATTGCAAACAGTTAATTGAACTGAATCGTATGTCCTGCATCACACACGCAACTAAAATTTGAACCGTGTTTGATGGCTCCGCCATCGCAAATGTTTTGCACCTTTTTTGATGGTTTTTTACAAAACCTTTTGCGATTAGGGCATCACACCTAGTTTTGTCGAAGGGTCTCTGATCGTAGTGTCGCGTTAGCAGCATCCTGCATGAGTGTTGTATCGAGTGTGTGTGATATACATACGAACAGAAATGTTTTTCTGGGATTCACCGTGTGGGATGTATATACCTACGGAAATGATTTTCTCGGATTACCGTGTGGGATGTATATACCTATGGAAATGATTGGGTTTCGATGCCTCGCCCGATCGCACACGGCACCATCCTGGATCCCAGGAGGGCCTATCCCCGACGATTTCTGGGTCGTGTGGGAAGGACCCCCCTATCGCCCAAACTCATTTGGCAATTGTTCCAACTGTTGTCGCTGAAAGGGGTTAAAAACCGTTTGTATAGCACCGACGCGTACCAGTGGTCGTCCATCCCCATGCCTGCGCTAAGTCCGACCACCAATCACCACCGCGCCCCACTCCTCTCCTCCTCACCTTATCTCTCATCTTTCTCGAGATATCATTTTTTTGATGAAATTCTCGAGATACTATTTTTTCGATGAAATTCTCGAGATATCATTAGTTTTTACACATGGGATTACTCCTGCATGGGTCAACCACAACAGGTGTTTTGTAAAAATTGCATTTTAATGTTCCGTGCAATGCACGGGCATCTTGCTAGTTTGTATATAATTCCAAACACCACGTAGACATGTTCTCTGGCCATTTTACAACTATGTTAGTATCATTGTTAGTGGTCAGCTGGTGCAAGTTCTAGCCCCAGGTGTTTTAACCTTTTTTTAGAAATGATATGTGGAGATTGTTCGCCACGAGCCCAATCCTGGCGAATCCCACATAACTGTCAGATTTCCATCCGACGGTGGCCTATTTTTGAGCCACAATATTTAACAAAACTGCCACCCTTACACACGTACTGTAACTACACCGCGGGCATTTGCAACTGCCATGTCTTGCAGTGAACGTTTGCTGGGGATTGGAGTTAGCACTGATGGCAGTTCATAGTCATTCCACGCTCGGGCATTGAAGTTTGTAACTATTTTACAATATAGTACTCCTCTGGTGCTAGTAGTGAAGGAAATATGCCCTAGAGGCAATAATAAAGTTGTTACTTATATTTCCTTATATCATGATAAATGTTTATTATTCATGCTAGAATTGTATGAACCAGAAACTTGATACATGTGTGAATACATAGACAAAACACAATGTCCCTAGTAAGCCTCTACTAGACTAGCTCGTTAATAAAAGATGGTTAAGTTTCCTGACCATAGACATGAGTTGTCATTTGATGAACGGGATCACATCATCAGGACAATGATGTGATGGACAAGACCCATCCGTTAGCATAGCATAATGATCATTAAGTTTTATTGCTATTGCTTTCTTCATGACTTATACATATTCCTTTGACTATGAGATTATGCAACTCCCAAATACCAGAGGAATACCTTGTGTGCTATCAAATGTCAGAGCGTAACTGGGTGATTATAAAGATGCTCTACAGGTATCTACGAAGGTGTTTTTTGTGTTGGCATAGATCGAGATTAGGATTTTTCAATCCGAGTATCGGAGAGGTATCTCTGGGCCCTGTCAGTATTGCACATCATGATAAGCCTTGCAAGCAATGTGACTAATGAATTAGTTGCGGGATGATGCATTACGAAACGAGTAAAGAGACTTGCCGGTAATGAGATTGAACTAGGTATGGAGATAGCGATGATCGAATCTCGGGCAAGTAACATACAAATGACAAAGGGAATGACGCATGTTGTCATTACGGTTTGACCGATAAAGATCTTCGTAGAATATGTGGGACACAATATGAGCATTCAGGTTCCGTTGTTGGTTATTGACCAGAGAGGTGTGTCTCGATCATGTCTACATAGTTCTCGAACCCGTAGGGTCCGCACGCTTAACATTCTATGACGATTTGTATTATGAGTTATGTGATTTGGTGACCGAATGTTGTTCGGAGTCCCGGATGAGATCACAGACATGATGAGGAGTCTCGAAATGATCGAGAGGTAAAGATTGATATATTGGATGATAGTATTCGGACACCAGAAGTGTTTCGGAATGTATCGGGTACATATCAAAGTACCAGGGGGGTTACCGGAACCGCTCGGGTGATGACATGGGCCATATGGGCCATAAGAGGGAGGCACACCATTCCACATAGGGGTGGTGCCCCCCCCCAAGGGAGGAGTCCGAATTGTACAAGGGGAGGGGGCGGCACCCCCATTTCCTTCTTCATTTGTCTCTCCTTCCCCCTTTTCCCTCTCATATAAAAGGAAAGGGGGTGATGAATCCTACTAGGAGCCCAAGTGGGACTCCTCCCACTTGGGGCGCACCTAGGGCCGGCCTCCTCTCCTCTCCCTCCTTTATATACGGGGGTGGGGGCACCTCTAACACACATCAATTGTTCCAAGCCATGTGTGGCGCCCCCCTCCACATTTTACGCCTCCGGTCATATTCACGTAGTGCTTAGGCTGGCCTGTTACCGTTTGACCAAGTCAAACGGGCTGACCTTTTCACCGGAATGGGCCTCTGTTGGGCCATGCCACATGTTCATGTATCATAGGCGCCTCCTGTCCAATGAATGGATGGCATCTATCCGAACGGTGAGCCAACACGTGTTTCCTCCGGCCAATGAGAATTTTACACGTGGAAAATCCTCATTGGTCCGGGCTGTTAGCGGGTTATCGGATCCAAAACTGGACCCGATAGCTTAACGGCGTCCCGTTACGGCGGATGCCACATGTCGGTCACCCTTGACGGAAGCACTTCTATGACGCGCGATTTATTGTCATGTAAGTGGACACTTCCATGATGATAATTTTGGTAATGTCATGGAACACTTCTACGATAGCACAAGTATGACTATCTTGATTCTGTCATAAAATTGTCATTGATGTACATGCATGACAGAAAACATGACCTACTATGACAAACACGTTCACAGAAGTGTATTTTTTTTATAGTGTTGCCACTGCTGCAAGTTCAAACAAAGCTCGCCAGCTCGAACGCCCACTACCGCTCCAGACGATCCCTCTCAAAGCGGCTAGACTGCTCAAAGATCTCCTGATTCCTTGCCTCAGCGTAGGCATGTGCTGCGGCCACAGCTGCGGTAAGGCTCTTTGCCTGCTTGATGAGGCGCTCCTCCTCCTCCAGCAGGAAATCGATGTAGCGCGGAAGGTCGCTGACGCATTTGCGGGCCTCCACCTCTGCTTCCCGCCTTCGTGCCACGGCGGCGGAGAGGGTGCTAATCCCGGCAGTCGACAGTGTGCTAGTGGCCACGGTGGCCAATGATGGGGTGGCGGCCACGACCACCACCTCCCGCCTTCGGTCCGCGTTGGCGGAGCGGGTGATGGTCACAGTGGCCAGAAGTGGGGTGGCGGCCACGACGGCCACCTCCCGCCTTCGGTCCGTGTTGGCGGAGCGGGTGATGGTCACAGTGGCCAGAAGTGGGGTGGCGGCCACGACGGCCACCTCCCGCCTTCGGGCCGCGGCGGTGGAGTGGGATATGGCCCTAGCTTTTGATGGTGGTGTGGCAGCAACGGCTGCCGGCAATAGCTGCTGACGGGCAGCGGCGACGGAGTGTGTGGTGGGTGTTCCGCGCACACCCAACAGGGACACCAGACGCACTACACTATGCCGGGGACTGTGCCGCCGCCGCAGTGTAGCCTCCCAGCTGGAGCTGTCCTCTGATGACGGCGGAGTGACTGAGCGACGACGACGAACAGGTGCCATTGGTGATTGTGGGAGAAGCAGGCGAGATAAGCGACAGGGAGGGAGGGAAAAAATGCGACACAGGACTCGCCGGCCTTTAGGGTTTTTATAGCAGGCCGGTAAGCTTTGGGATTTTGGGGGATTTCACCGTGTCGGGTAGGAAGCTTGCGCGGGAACCTGCGAGGTTGCGCGGGAACGGGCTCACCGATGATTCATTACCGCCACCGTTTGGCCAAAAGAACGCCCCCGTGCGCTGCGCAAGCTTGCGCTGTAATCCGTCTGCGGCAGCGGGGTGATAAGACGTGCGAGAGGAGGACGGAAGGACACGTACACATACAGTTAATAAAAAAACGTTTGCGGTTTAATTACCTACTATACCTCTGTCCTGTTTTATAAGTAGGATTTAACTAATAAAATATGAATGCATGTCACCAAAGATTATATCGTTGGAGTCGTATTTGAACATGGTTTCCAGCTATATAATTTTTGTAACATGCGTTAACCTTTTTTTGTTAAATTTAAGGTTATATACCAGCAAGCGTTTGCCTGCAACACACATGGCTTATTCCATCACAAATAGCTCAGATGGATCAACTGTATGCCACATATCGCACACGCAGCTCTAATCTAATTCGTGCTTGATGTCTCCAACATCGCTCGCACAGTTCTCTTATTTGCCACGAAACACTATGCCGGCCTCTGCTCGTGTCCCTTGGCAAGCTCTGCTCGCCGTTAGGCGCCGCGTCATGCTCTGTCGCGTCCGTTGGCGCGCTCTGCTCGCGTCCGTCGGCGCGCTTGGCCTGTCGACAGCTTTTCCTTGCACGTTCAACTGCTATATGCATATATATATGGTTGCTCGCTGTTGAGGCGACTGCGGAGCGCTTTGCTCGTGTCCCTTCATGCGCGCTCTGCCAGTGGTTGGGGGTGCGCACGATCACGTCGGGGGCCCCATAAGCATGTGGTTGCGCCGCGCGCGTTTCCACGCGATGCAGCTACATGCGGCATGGAGTTACGCGCTGCAAATTAGAACTGCCATCAGGGCCTGCCGATATTCCCTGCCGTCCGACTTCCCCTTTAATTCCCGCGACCATTATAACCTTAGTCTCTTCGACCTTTCGATCGCACCCCACAACACAACAAGTACACCCATGAGAACACATAGAGAGGGGATGTCCAGCGGTGCTCCAATGGACTTCGGTGAGCACAGAGTGGAGACCCACTTGAGGGAGACGGATCTCTCAGTGGTGTACACCATTGACCCAGCCGTGGTGGACGACTACATCAACAGCGTTGAGCAGTTGCTTGCTCGAGACAAGTACAAGGTGGTCGGCATCGACGTCCAGTACACCGCCAGTCGTCCCGGTATAGATTAGAAGGTTGTCGTCGCCCAGTTGTGCATGCGCCAGCATGTCCTCATCTACTACTACTGCATGTCCACAGAGCCTTGTGACCGTTTCAACAGGTTTGTCAACAGCACCGACTACAAGTTCGCCACGGTAGAAACCAAAGACGATGTAAATGTGCTCAGTGTTACAGGTCTAGGGCAGCACGAAGAAGGACTCCCTGGTCGAACTCGCCTCGGCCATCATCGACCCCTACTACGAAAAGATGAAGCAGGATGCCCAGAGAACAAGTCCCCTATCCTGGCATAGGGCCTGGATGCGGCAACTGGATGAACCTCACCTCAGGTTCGTGGCTAAGAGCGTGTACACATGCTACGAGATGCACAGGCGGATTGACATGAGGAAGTGCCTCGTTACCCAAAACGACAAGCCCGGATCGAGCCACAAGCAGAGAAAGTGTCACAAGAAGTAGATGATGATCATATGATCGTTTATTCTAGTTAATCATGCATGTAATATATAGTTTAATTTATTGGTGTGTGGAAATGTCATGTGTGTAGTAGCCACCTATGTAATTATGCATGTAATAGTTTACTTTGGTGTGTGCAAATGCCATGGTTGTAGTAGCCGCATATTTAAGTGGATGTTTAATTTGGTTATGCAAGCATGTCCTTATAAGTGTGTGTATATATATTGTTGCTCCGTATGGAATCCCATCGCACAACACACACGTCTTATTAGCAGCAACCGTTTGTGTTATTATTGGTCTTCACACACATTTCTGATTACAAACCTGTTTGCCAAGTATCACACACATCATGTTAAGTTGAACCATTTCTGTTATCATGTTTCAACGCAAACAGTTCATCTGAGTGAACCGCATGCCGTATATCGCACACACCATGATCTGGCTGACCGTTTCTTTTGTGTTGCCTAATCACAAACAGTTCATCCGAGTAAACCGTATGTTGTATATCGCACACACCTCCATCTGGCTGCCCGTTTCTTTTGTTCCTCCTCATTGCAAACAGTTAATTGAACTGAATCGTATGTCCTGCATCACACACGCAACTAAAATTTGAACCGTGTTTGATGGCTCCGCCATCGCAAATGTTTTGCACCTTTTTTGATGGTTTTTTACAAAACCTTTTGCGATTAGGGCATCACACCTAGTTTTGTCGAAGGGTCTCTGATCGTAGTGTCGCGTTAGCAGCATCCTGCATGAGTGTTGTATCGACTGTGTGTGATATACATACGAACAGAAATGTTTTTCTGGGATTCACCGTGTGGGATGTATATACCTACGGAAATGATTTTCTCGGATTACCGTGTGGGATGTATATACCTATGGAAATGATTGGGTTTCGATGCCTCGCCCGATCGCACATGGCACCATCCTGGATCCCAGGAGGGCCTATCCCCGACGATTTCTGGGTCGTGTGGGAAGGACCCCCCTATCGCCCAAACTCATTTGGCAGTTGTTCCAACTATTGTCGCTGAAAGGTGTTAAAAACCGTTTGTATAGCACCGACGCGTACCAGTGGTCGTCCATCCCCATGCCTCCGCTAAGTCCGACCACCAATCACCACCGCGCCCCACTCCTCTCCTCCTCACCTTATCTCTCATCTTTCTCGAGATATCATTTTTTTGATGAAATTCTCGAGATACCATTTTTTCGATGAAATTCTCGAGATATCATTAGTTTTTACACATGGGATTACTCCTGCATGGGTCAACCACAACAGGTGTTTTGTAAAAATTGCATTTTAATGTTCCGTGCAATGCACGGGCATCTTGCTAGTTTGTATATAATTCCAAACACCACGTAGACATGTTCTCTGGCCATTTTACAACTATGTTAGTATCATTGTTAGTGGTCAGCTGGTGCAAGTTCTAGCCCCATGTGTTTTAACCTTTTTTTAGAAATGATATGTGGAGATTGTTCGCCACGAGCCCAATCCTGGCGAATCCCACATAACTGTCAGATTTCCATCCGACGGTGGCCTATTTTTGAGCCACAATATTTAACAAAACTGCCACCCTTACACACATACTGTAACTACACCGCGGGCATTTGCAACTGCCATGTCTTGCAGTGAACGTTTGCTGGGGATTGGAGTTAGCACTGATGGCAGTTCATAGTCATTCCACGCTCGGGCATTGAAGTTTGTAACTATTTTACAATATAGTACTCCTCTGGTGCTAGTAGTGAAGGAAATATGCCCTAGAGGCAATAATAAAGTTGTTAGTTATATTTCCTTATATCATGATAAATGTTTATTATTCATGCTAGAATTGTATGAACCGGAAACTTGATACATGTGTGAATACATAGACAAAACACAGTGTCCCTAGTAAGCCTCTACTAGACTAGCTCGTTAATAAAAGATGGTTAAGTTTCCTGACCATAGACATGAGTTGTCATTTGATGAACGGGATCACATCATCAGGACAATGATGTGATGGACAAGACCCATCCGTTAGCATAGCATAATGATCATTAAGTTTTATTGCTATTGCTTTCTTCATGACTTATACATATTCCTTTGACTATGAGATTATGCAACTCCCAAATACCAGAGGAATACCTTGTGTGCTATCAAATGTCAGAGCGTAACTGGGTGATTATAAAGATGCTCTACAGGTATCTACGAAGGTGTTTTTTGGGTTGGCATAGATCGAGATTAGGATTTTTCAATCCGAGTATCGGAGAGGTATCTCTGGGCCCTGTCAGTATTGCACATCATGATAAGCCTTGCAAGCAATGTGACTAATGAGTTAATTGCGGGATGATGCATTACGAAACGAGTAAAGAGACTTGCCGGTAATGAGATTGAACTAGGTATGGAGATAGCGATGATCGAATCTCGGGCAAGTAACATACAAATGACAAAGGGAATGACGCATGTTGTCATTACGGTTTGACCGATAAAGATCTTCGTAGAATATGTGGGACACAATATGAGCATTCAGGTTCTGCTGTTGGTTATTGACCAGAGAGGTGTGTCTCGATCATGTCTACATAGTTCTCGAACCCGTAGGGTCCGCACGCTTAACGTTCTATGACAATTTGTATTATGAGTTATGTGATTTGGTGACCGAATGTTGTTCGGAGTCCCGGATGAGATCATAGACATGATGAGGAGTCTCGAAATGATCGAGAGGTAAAGATTGATATATTGGATCATAGTATTCAGACACCAGAAGTGTTTCGGAATGTATCGGGTACATATCAAAGTACCAGGGGGGTTACCGGAACCGCTCGGGTGATGACATGGGCCATATGGGCCATAAGAGGGAGGCACACCATTCCACATAGGGGTGGTGCCCCCCCCAAGGGAGGAGTCCGAATTGTACAAGGGGAGGGGGCGGCACCCCCATTTCCTTCTTCGTGTGTCTCTCCTTCCCCCTTTTCCCTCTCATATAAAAGGAAAGGGGGTGATGAATCCTACTAGGAGCCCAAGTGGGACTCCTCCCACTTGGGGCGCACCTAGGGCCGGCCTCCTCTCCTCTCCCTCCTTTATATACGGGGGTGGGGGCACCTCTAACACACATCAATTGTTCCAAGCCATGTGTGGCGCCCCCCTCCACATTTTACGCCTCCGGTCATATTCACGTAGTGCTTAGGCTGGCCTGTTACCGTTTGACCAAGTCAAACGGGCTGACCTTTTCACCGGAATGGGCGTCTGTTGGGCCATGCCACATGTTCATGTATCGTAGGCGCCTCCTGTCCAATGAATGGATGGCATCTATCCAAACGGTGAGCCAACACGTGTTTCCTCCGGCCAATGAGAATTTTACACGTGGAAAATCCTCATTGGTCCGGGCTGTTAGCGGGTTATCGGATCCAAAACTGGACCCGATAGCTTAACGGCGTCCCGTTACGGCGGATGCCACATGTCGGTCACCGTTGACGGAAGCACTTCTATGACGCGCGATTTATTGTCATGTAAGTGGACACTTCCATGATGATAATTTTGGTAATGTCATGGAACACTTCTACGACAGCACAAGTATGACTATCTTGATTCTGTCATAAAATTGTCATTGATGTACATGCATGACAGAAAACATGACCTACTATGACAAACACGTTCACGGAAGTGTATTTTTTTTGTAGTGTTGCCACTGCTGCAAGTTCAAACGAAGCTCGCCAGCTCGAACGCCCACTACCGCTCCAGACGATCCCTCTCAAAGCGGCTAGACTGCTCAAAGATCTCCTGATTCCTTGCCTCAGCGCAGGCGTGTGCTGCGGCCACAGCTGCGGTAAGGCTCTTTGCCTGCTTGATGAGGCGCTCCTCCTCCTCCAGCAGGAAATCGATGTAGCGCGGAAGGTCGCTGACGCATTTGCGGGCCTCCACCTCTGCCTCCCGCCTTCGTGCCACGGCGGCGGAGAGGGTGCTAATCCCGGCAGTCGACAGTGTGCTGGTGGCCACGGCGGCCAATGATGGGGTGGCGGCCACGACCACCACCTCCCGCCTTCGGTCCGCGTTGGCGGAGCGGGTGATGGTCACAGTGGCCAGAAGTGGGGTGGCGGCCACGACGGCCACCTCCCGCCTTCGGTCCGCGTTGGCGGAGCGGGTGATGGTCACAGTGGCTAGAAGTGGGGTGGCGGCCACGACGGCCACCTCCCGCCTTCGGGCCGCGGCGGTGGAGTGGGATATGGCCCTAGCTTTTGATGGTGGTGTGGCAGCAACGGCTGCCGGCAATAGCTGCTGACGGGCAGCGGCGACGGAGTGTGTGGTGGGTGTTCCGCGCACACCCAACAGGGACACCAGACGCACTACACTATGCCGGGGACTGTGCCGCCGCCGCGGTGTAGCCTCCTAGCTGGAGCTGTCCTCTGATGACGGCGGAGTGACTGAGCGACGACGACGAACAGGTGCCATTGGTGATTGTGGGAGAAGCAGGCGAGATAAGCGACAGGGAGGGAGGGAAAAAATGCGACGCAGGACTCGCCGGCCTTTAGGGTTTTTATAGCAGGCCGGTAAGCTTTGGGATTTTGGGGGATTTCACCGTGTCGGGTAGGAAGCTTGCGCGGGAACCTGCGAGGTTGCGTGGGAACGGGCTCACCGATGATTCATTACCGCCACCGTTTCGCCAAAAGAACGCCCCCGTGCGCTGCGCAAGCTTGCGCTGTAATCCGTCTGCGGCAGCGGGGTGATAAGACGTGCGAGAGGAGGACGGAAGGACACGTACACATACAGTTAATAAAAAAACGTTTGCGGTTTAATTACCTACTATACCTCTGTCCTGGTTTATAAGTAGGATTTAACTAATAAAATATGAATGCATGTCACCAAAGATTATATCGTTGGAGTCGTATTTGAACATGGTTTCCAGCTATATAATTTTTGTAACATGCGTTAACACTTTTTTGTTAAATTTAAGGTTATCTACCAGCAAGCGTTTGCCTGCAACACATATGGCTTATTCCATCACAAACAGCTCAGATGGATCAACTATATGCCACGTATCGCACACGCAACTCGATTTGTGCTTGATGTCTCCGACATCGCTCGCACAGTTCGTCTTATTTGCCACGAAACACTGTGCTGGCCTTTGCTCGTGTCCCTCGGCAAGCTCTGCTCGCCGCTAGGCACCGCAGCACGCTGTGCTCGCCGTTAGGCATCACGTCATGCTCTGTCGTGTCCGTTCGCGCGCTCTGCTCGCGTCCGTCGGCGTGCTCGGCTTGTGGATAGCTTTTCCTTGCATGTTCAACTGCTATATTCATATATATATGGTTGCTCGCTGTTGAGGCGACCCCGGAGCGCGCTGCTCCCGTCCCTCCATGCACGCTCTGCCAGAGGTTGGGCATGCACACGATCACGTCGGGGGCCCCATATGCATGTGGTTGCGCCGCGCGCGTTGCCACGCGATGCAGTTACAGGCGACATGATGGAGTTATGGCTGCAAATTAGAACTGCCATCAGGGCCTGCCGATATTCCTATCCGTCCGGCTTCCCCTTTAATTCCCGCGGCCATTATAACCTTAGTCTCTTCAACCTTTCGATCGCGCCAAACAACACAACAAGTACACCCACGAAGACAAATAGAGAGGGGATGTCCAGCGGCGCTCCAATGGAGTTGGGCGAGCATAGAGTGGAGACCCACGCGAGGGAGACTGATCTCTCGGTGGTGTACCCCATTGACCCAGCCGTGGTGGATGACTACATCAACAGCGTTGAGCAGTTGCTTGCTCGAGACAAGTACAAGGTGGTCGGCATCGACCTACAGTACACCGCCAGTCGTCCCGGTATAGATTAGAAGGTTGCCGTTGCCCAGTTGTGCATGCGCCATCATGTCCTCATCTACTACTACTACATGTCCACAGAGCCTTGTGACCATTTCAACAGGTTTGTCAACAGCAGCGACTACAAGTTCGCCACGGTGGAAACCAAAGACGATGTAAATGTGCTCAGTGTCACGGGTCTGGGGCAGCACGAAGAAGGACTCCCTGGTCGAACTCGCCTCGGCCATCCTCGACCCCTACTACGAAAAGATGAAACAGGATGCCAAGAGAACAAGTCCCCTATCCTGGCACAGGGCCTGGATGCGGCAACTGGATGAACCTCACCTCAGGTTCTTGGCCAAGAGCGTGTACACATGCCACGAGATGCATAGGCGGATCGTTGACATGAGGAAGTGCCTCGTTACCCAAATCGACAAGCCCGGATCGAGCCACAAGCAGAGCAAGCATCACAAGAAGTAGATGATGATCAGATGATCGTTTATGCTAGTTAATCATGCATGTAATATATAGTTTACTTTATGGGTGTGTGGAAATGTCATGTGTGTAGTAGCCACCTATATAATTATGCATGTAATAGTTTACTTTGGTGTGTGCAAATGCCACGGTTGTAGTAGCCACATATGTAAGTGGTTGTTTAATTTGGTTATGCAAGCATGTCCTTATAAGGGTGTATATATATACTGTTGTTTCATATGCAATCCCATCGCACAACACACTGTGTTATTATCGGTCTTCACACACATTTCCGAATACACACCTGTTTGCCGCATATCACACACATCTTGTTAAGTTGAACCGTTTCTATTCTCATGTTTCAACACAAACAGTTCATCCGAGTGAACCGCATGCCGTATATTGCACACACCTTGATCTGGCTGACCGTTTCTTTTGTGTTGCCTAATCACAAATGGTTCATCCGAGTAAACTGTATGCTGTATATCGCACATACCTCTATCTGGCTGGCTGTTTCTTTTGTTCCTCCTCATTGCAAACAGTTAATTGAACTGAATCGTATGCCCTACATTGCACAAGCAACTAAAATTTGAACCATGCTTGATGGCTCCGCCATCTCAAATGTTTTGCACCTTTTTTGATGGTTTTTTACACCACCGTTTGCGATTATAGCATCACACCCAGTTTCGTGGAAGGGTCTCTGATCATAGTGTCGCGTTAGCAGCATCCTGCATGAGTGTTGGATTGACTGTGTGTGATATACATACGAACAGAAATGTTTTTCTGGGATTCACCGTGTGGGATGTACATACCTACAGAAATGATTTTCTCGGATTACCGTGTGGGATGTACATACGTATGAAAATGATTGGGTTTGGATGCCTCGCCCGATCGCACACGGCCCCAGCCTGGGTCCCAGGAGGGCCTATCCCCGACGATTTCTGGGTCGTGTGGGAAGGACCCCCCTATCGCCCACACTCACTTGGCAATGGTTCCAACTATCATCGCGGAAAGGGATTAAAAACCGTTTGTATAGCACCAACGCGTACCAGTGGTCGTGCATCCCCATGCCTCTGCTAAGTCCGACCACCAATCACCACCGCGCCCCACTCCTCTCCTCCTCACCTTATCTCTCATCTTTCTCGAGATATCATTTTTTTGATGAAATTCTCGAGATACCATTTTTGCGATGAAGTTCTCGAGATATCATTAGTTTTTACACATGGGATTACTCCTGCATGGGTCAACCACAACAGGTGTTTTGTAAAAAAATGCATCTTGATGTTCCATGCAATGCATGGGCATCTTGCTAGTTTGTATATAATTCCAAACACCACGTAGACATGTTCTCTGACAATTTTACAACCATGTTAGTATCATTGTAATTGGTCAGCTGGTGCAAGTTCTAGCCCCGGGTGTTTTAACCTTTTTTTATAAATGATATGTGGCGATTAGTAATCCCACATAACCGTCAGATTTCTATCTGACAGTGGCCTATTTTTGAGCCACAATATTTGACAAAACCGCCACCCTTACACATGTACTGTAACTACACCGCGGGCATTTGCGACTGCCATGTCTCGCAACGAACGTTTGCTGGAAATTGGAGTTAGCACTGATGGCGGTTCATAGTCCTCTAGTGCTAGTAGTGAAGGAAATATGCCCTAGAGGCAATAATAAAGTTGTTAGTTATATTTCCTTATATCATGATAAATGTTTATTATTCATGCTAGAATTGTATTAACGGGAAACTTGATACATGTGTGAATACATAGACAAAACACA